>NC_042959.1:1988736-2019727 GCF_901001165.1 Salmo trutta
CAGGACCATGTTTGAAACACAAGTGATTCTGAGCTTATGTCAATATTACACAGGTGAGCTAACCGTTACAGAAATCAGGAATGCAGACAGGCTCTATCTGAGCTGCTGTGTTCAACACACCACCACGTTTTGTGATGTTGGGCACCTACTGACCAAAAAAATTATGTTATTATTATTATTATTTTTATGACCAAACAGCTCAGTCAAGCTGGGGCTCTTGTAAGTATAAAAGCACAGCTTGGTTTCATTTAATAATAATGGGATAATGTCTTACTGTGGTGTGTGAATAATCCAATACATTAATAACTTGAATGTGGTTTAAATCACATTATTGTGGAAGCACCTCCTCTAAGAGTATGAATTAGGCTGTTTGAGAAGGTTTGAATCCTAAGGAACCTGCCTACACACAGTTTGAAGTACAATAGACCAACATAGCTAGTGTAGTAGGTCAAAGCTGTGTGCTGGAAAACCTTGGTAGAGCATGGGTGGAGTAGGCATTGTGGTGCTGTGAAACCTTGGTAGAGCATGGGTGGAATAGGTATTGTGGTGCTCGTGAATTTCCTTTCTTTTTCGGCTTCAGACTAATGCCTATTTCTCACTTACAATGTAGTTTTGTTTTTAATCATATAATAGCACTGAGCTTTCTAAGAAAACACAAATGTCGACGTTTATTATCTGTTTACATATATTTTAGAGACTATTTATACAGAAAATGTGTATAAAACCCTTATAAACTGAATTTATAATTATATGACAATATTTTAGGTTGACAATAATTACATTACACAATATCTGATGGTGTACAACTCATGGTGTAATCATAACATACCTCACCCGACCTAGAATTCCTTGTAATCAAATGCCGGCCAAATTACCTCCCAAGAGAATTCTCGTCCCAGCTGTGTACATTCCCCCTCAAGCAGACACCAAGATGGGCCTCAATGAACTTGACTGGACTCTATGTAAACTGGAAACCATGTATCCTGAGGCTGCATTTTATTTATTTATTTAACTTGGCAAGTCAGTTAAGAACACATTCTTATTTACAATGAAGGCCAGTGGGTTAACTGCCTTGTTCAGGGGCAGAACGACAGATTTTTACCTTGTCAGCTTGGGGATTCGATCTAGCAACCTTTCGGTTACTGGCCCAATGCTCTAACCACAATTGTAATGCTTTTCGTAGGAGAAGTATCGGAGTCAGGCGCAGGACACAGGGATGAGTGCAAACAAAACGTTTTACTCAAAAACAATAATCCAACTTCTCCCTCAGTAATAAAACACGGACAAGACAAACATGAACGCCAGAGGGTTAAATAATGAACATAATCAGGGAATATGAAACAGGTGTGTATAATTAAGACAAAACCAAACGAACAGGGAAACATAGATCGGTGGTGACTAGTAAGCCGGTGACGTCGATCGCCGAATGCCGCCCGAACAAGGAGAGGGGCCGACGGAAGTCGTGAAGGCGGAAGTCGTGACACACAAGGCTACCTGCCACCCATTTATTGTAGCTGGGGATTTTAACAAAGCAAATTTGAGAAAAAGGCTACCTAAATTCTACCAGCATATTGATTGCACTGCGCGTGGGCGTAATACACTGGATCACTGCTACTCTAACTTCCACGATGCATACAAAGTCCTCCCCCGCCCTCCCTTCGGCAAATCCGACCACGACACCATCTTGCTCCAACCGTCTTATAGGCAGAAACTCAAACAGGATGCACCAGTGACAAGAACCATTCAACGTCGGTCTGACCAATCAGAATCCACGCCTCAAGATTGCTTTGATCACGTGGACACAGATATATTTTCCTGTCAGCCTCAGATAACAACATCGATCTATAGACTGACTCTGTGAGTGAGTTTATAAAGAACTGCATTGGAGATGTCGTACCCACTGTGACTATTAATACCTACCTTAAAACCTGTTTGGGACAGGGGGCAGTATTTTCACGTTCGGATGAAAAGTGTGCCCAGAGTAAACTGCCTGCTACTCGGGCCCAGAGTCAAATATGTGCATATTATTAGTAGATTTGGATAGAAAACACTCTGAAGTTTCTAAACCTGTTTGAATGATGTCTGTGAGTATAACAGAACTCATATGGCAGGCAAAAACCTGAGAAAAAATCCAACCAGGATGTGGGAAATCTGAGGTTTGTAGTTTTTCAAGTGATTGCCTATCCAAACTACAGTGTCTGTAGGGTCATTTTGCACTTCCTAAGGCTTCCACTAGATGTCAACAGTCTTTAGAACCTTGTTTCATGCTTTTACTGTGAATGGGGAGAGAATAAGAGCTGACTTAACAAGTGGACTGCCTGAGGCCAATGAGTCGTTTACTGCGCGGCGCGCCGTTCCTTCTTTTTCCTCTGTAATGAATACGCTATTGTCCGGTTGGAATATTATCGAAGATTTATGATAAAGGCTTGATTGTAAACATCGTTTGACATGTTTCTACGAACGGTAATGGAACTTTTTGACTTTTCGTCTAGGGTTTTGCGCTCGCGCATTGTGCCTTTGGAATAGTGATCTGAACGCGCGAAGAAAACGGAGGTATTTGGACATAAATATGGAGTTTATCGAACAAAGCAAACATTCCCTGTGGAAGTGGGAGTCCTGGGAGTGCATTCCGACGAAGATCAGCAAAGGTAAGTGAAGATTTATAATACTATTTCTGAGTTTTGTTGACTCCAGAACTTGGCGGGTAACTGTATAGCTTGCTTTGATGGCTGAGCTCTGTACTCAGAATATTGAACAATGTGCTTTCGCCGTAAAGCTGTTTTGAAATCTGACACAGCGGTTGCATTAAGGAGAAGTGTATCTATAATTCTTTGAATAACTGTTGTAAATTTGATCAACGTTTATGATGAGTATTTTTGTAAATGGATGTGCTCATTCACCAGTTGTTTTGGAGGCAAAACATTTTCTGAACATCACGTGCCAATGTAAAATGGGGTTTTTGGATATAAATATGAACTTTATCTAACAAAACATACATTTATTGTGTAACATGAAGTCCTATGAGTGTCATCTGATGAAGATCGTCAAAGGTTAGTGATTCATTTTAGCTGTATTTCTGGTTTTTGTGACGCCTCTCCTTGATTGGAAAATGGCTGTGTGGTTTTTCTTGTCTAGGTGCTGCTCTAACATAATCTAATGTTTTGCTTTCCCCGAAAAGCATTTTTGAAATCGGACAATGTGGTTGGATTAATGAGAAGTTTATTTTTAAAATGGTGTAAAATAGTTTTATGTTTGACTACCGCCCTGTAGCACTCACTTCCGTCATCATGAAGCACTTTGAGAGACTAGTCAAGGATCATATCACCTCCACTTTACCGGCCACCCTAGACCCACTTCAGTTTGCATACCACCCCAACAGGTCCCAACAGGTCCACAGATGATGCAATCGCCATCACACTGCACACTACCCTATCCCATCTGGACAAGAAGAATACCTATGTAAGAATGCTCAGCATTCAACACCATAGTACCCGCCAAGCTCATCATCAAACTGGAGGCCCTGGGTCTCAATCCCACCCTGTGCAATTCGGTCCTGGACTTTCTGACGGGCCGCCCCCAGGTGGTGAAGGTAGGAAACAACATCTTCACTTCGCTGACCCTCAACACTGGGGCCCCACAAGGGTGCGTGCTCAGCCCCCTCCTGTACAACGACTCGTTAATCATAAGGCATACACCCCCGCCCTTCTTCTTACCAGAGAGATGTTTGTTTCTGTCTGCGCGATGCGTGAAGAAACCGGGTGACTGTACCGACTCTGATGACGTATCCCGAGTGAGCCATGTTTCCGTGAAACAGAGAATGTTACAATCTCTGATGTCTCTCTGGAAGGCAAACCTTGCTCGGATTTTGTCTACCTTGTTGTCAAGAGACTGGACATTGGCTAGTAGTATACTCGGGAGCGGTGAGCAATGGGCCCGCCTACGGAGCCTGACCAGAAGACCATTCCATATGTCCCTTCTGCGGCACCGTTGTTTTGGGTCGCCGGCTGGGATCCGGTCCATTGTCCTGGGTGGTGGACCAAACAGAGGATCCACTGGAAAGTCTTATTCCTGGTCGTAATGTTGGTTGACATCGCTCTTATATCCAATAGTTACTCCCGGCTGTATGTAATAAGACTTAAGATTTCCTGGGGTAACAGTGTAAGAAATAATACATAAAAAAACAAAATACTGCATAGTTTTCTAAGAATGTGAAGTGTGGCGGCCATCTCTGTCAGCACCAGATGTGATATCCTCTGTGTACAACGTAAAACACCAAATAATGCATGCAGAGCAGAATTAGGCCGATACCCGCTAATTATCAGAATCCAGAAAAGAGCCGTTAAATTCTACAACCACCTAAAAAGAAGCGATTCCCAAACCTGCCATAACAAAGCCATCACTTACAGAGAAATTAACCTGGAGAAGAGCCCCCTAAGCAAGCTGGTCCTGGGGCTCTGTTCACATACACACAAAGACCCCAAAGAGCCCCAGGACAGCAACATAATTAGACCCAACCAAATCATGTAAAAACCAAAAGATAATTCTTAATTAACAAAAAAACAGAGCAAAGTAGAATGCTATTTGGCCCTAAACAGAGAGTACATAGTAACGGAATACCTGATCACTGTGACTGACCCAACATTTAGGAAATATTTGACAGGCTATGTGCAACACTGCCCACAAAATGAGGTGGAACCTGAGCTGCACTTCCTAACCTCCTGCCAAATGTATGACCATATTAGAGACACATATTTCCCTCAGATTACACAGAGACCCACAAAGATTTCGAAAACAAATCCAATTTTGATAAACTCCCATATCTACTGGGTGAAATACCACAGTGTCCCATCACAGCAGCAAGAAAAGGTCAACCAGTGAAGAACAAACACCAGTATAATACAACCTATGTTTATTTGTATTTATCTTTATCGTTACAACACTGTATATAGACATAATATGACATTTGAAATGTCTTTATTATCTTAGAACTTTTATCAGTTAAATGTTTACTGTTAACATATTATCTATTTCACTTGCTTTGGCAATGTAAACATATGTTTCCCATCTCAATAAAGCCCCTTAAATTGAAATTGAATTGATACATACAGGCCAAAATGAAGGAAACATTTGAGTAGATGAGGGTTCTATTATGGTGTGGGGTGAACTTCCTTGGCATGTTTTAGGTCCACTGAACCCCAAGGTAAAAGCCAGTAAACACACAGCCATTCTGAGTGATCACCTTCAACCAGCCTCAATTAGTCAGGGCATGGACTATAAGGATGCTGGCCCTTTGGAACGGACACCCTTTGGGTGGTGGACCATTCTTGATATACACGGGAAACTGTTGACTGTGGGGGAAAAAACCCAGCAACGTTGCAGTTCTTGATACACACAAACCGGCGCGCCTGGTACCTACTACCATACCCTGTTCAAAGGCACTTAAATCTTTTGTAATGCCCATAGCCACTGTGCTTCTACACCTGCATTGCTTGCTGTTTGGGGGTTTTAGGCTGGGTTTCTGTACAGCACTTTGTGATATCAGCTGATGTAAGAAGGGCTGTATAAATACATTTGATTTGATTTGATTCACCCTCTGAATGGCACACAATCACAATCCATGTCTCAGTTATCTCAAGGTTTAAAAATCCTTCTTTAATCTGTCTCCTCCCCTTCATCTACACTGATAAAAATAGATTTAACAAGTGACATCAATAAGGGATCATAGCTTTCACCTGGATTCACCTGGTCAGTCTATATCATGGAAAGAGCATGACATGTTCCTAATGTTTTGTACACTCAGCGTAGTGCACTATTTTGACCAGAGCCCTATGTGCCCTGGTCAAAGTAGTCCACTACGAAGGGAATAGTGTGCTCTTTGGGATGCAGTCTGTGCAACCTAGCTCATTGGAACAGGTGCAACTGCATTGTTCTAGTTTAAAAGCCACTATTACATCACAATATAGCCTATGTTTTATGGGATAATTATAGATATTATAAAACCACTGGAGAGTAGAATTATTGTTCAAATTCTTCCTGACACACTGGGGAATCTGTTTAACAGGTTATCTTGTATACCAAGGTTTCTTAAACTATGGGTCGGGGCCTAAAGTGGGCCCTGGGCATGTGACAGGTGGGTTATGGGTTATGAGGATACACTATTTCTTTTTCAGGTAGGTCTCTAGCTTGTACACAAACTGTCTTACACCAGCTTTTTACAAAAGACACAGCAGTACAGAGTAAGTTATCACAGCTTCTTACAAAGGATACAGCAGTACACAGGAAGTTATCACAGCAGTACACAGGAAGTTATCACAGCTTCTTACAAAGGATACAGCAGTACACAGGAAGTTATCACAGCAGTACAGAGGAAGTTATCACAGCTTCTTTTGAGAAGGATACAGCAGTACACAGCAAGTTATCACAGCTACTTATAAAGGACACAGCACTACAGAGGACGTTATCACAGCAGTACAGAGGACGTTATCACAGCCTCTTACAAAGGATACAGCAGTACACAGGAAGTTATCACAGCAGTACACAGGAAGTGCTAGTTAGTGATTGAGAACTAACGCCCAGTCCAGTCTACTCTCTGAGTCCACTGTGAGTAGTGGTTGAAAACTAATGCCCAGTCCAGTCCACTCACAGATCACAACACTGAAATAAGTCGTGTTGTTTAGGTATTGGCAGTGGATGTACCACAGCAGCACTAGTCTGCCAAAATAACACACCCAATCAGCATGAGATTCTCAGGATGTGTCCCACCCAATCAGCATGAGATTCTCAGGATGTGTCCCACCCAATCAGCATGAGATTCTCAGGATGTGTCCCACCCAATCAGCATGAGATTCTCAGGATGTGTCCCACCCAATCAGCATGTGAGTCTCAGGATGTGTCCCACCCAATCAGCATGTGAGTCTCAGGATGTGTCCCACCCAATCAGCATGTGAGTCTCAGGATGTGTCCCACCCAATCAGCATGATATTCTCAGGATGTGTCCCACCCAATCAGCATGTGAGTCTCAGGATGTGTCCCACCCAATCAGCATGTGAGTCTCAGGATGTGTCCCACCCAATCAGCATGTGAGTCTCAGGATGTGTCACACCCAATCCGCATGTGAGTCTCAGGATGTGTCCCACATGGCCTCCTATTTCCTATATGTTCCCTGGTCAAAAGCAGTGCACTATTTAGGGAATAGGGTGCCATTTGGTACACAGTCTATACTTCTAGATGGCGTACTGATGAATAAGATACATGCTTCTGTCCTTTAGTTGTGAGGGGAAGGAGGAGAAATATCACATCGCATTAACTGTTAAACTGATTTCCATTATCCATGAATCATTTATTTTACAATTTCGGTCGGTTTCGGGCACATTCATAATTTTCTCAACAGAGAGAGGATCCACAGAGAGAGGATCCACAGAGAGAGGATCCACAGAGAGGGGACCCACAGAGACTGGATCCACAGAGAGGGGATCCACAGAGAGGGGATCCACAGAGACTGGATCCACAGAGAGGGGATCCACAGAGAGGGGATCCACAGAGAGGGGATCCACAGAGACTGGATCCACAGAGAGGGGATCCACAGAGAGGGGATCCACAGAGAGGGGATCAACAGAGAGGGGATCCACAGAGACTGGATCCACAGAGAGGGGATCCACAGAGACTGGATCCACAGAGAGGGGATCCACAGAGAGGGGATCCACAGAGAGGGGGATCCACAGAGAGGGGATCCACAGAGAGGGGATCCACAGAGAGGGGATCCACAGAGAGGGGATCCACAGAGAGGGGATCCACGTCCCATATAGCACCCTATCTCCTAGATAGTGCACCACGTAGGGTTCTGGTCTAAAGTAGTGCAATACGAAGGGAATAGGGCACCATTTGTTAGGCAGACAGTGTGAGCGAGGGATGTAGGCAGTATAATAGGAGATTCTCTACCTCAGTAGTTGGTTTATCTGCTAGATGAAACATCTCTCTGATTCTCTAAAGCCACTTTATACTCTCTCCTGGAGACATTCTAACCAACAGTCAGGTGGCTCAAATCACTTTGGCAACCGGCTCGGTTTTTGGTATTGGATATGAACTGCATAGTAAAAAAGCCTCTGCCGTTTGTTGTCTTTCTTTGTTGAAGCCGGTGTTTGTTTGTGTGTTTGTTCATTTACCCTATTTTATTTGACAGAGACCTTGAGTTGCGATATCGAGGAAATAAACAAAGCGATCAATAGGACATTACAATGATATATTTTACAATATGGGGACTGGATTCTGAGTTAGGGCTGCAAGGATACAACTTCAATTGGCACTGAGGTGTGAAGTGAGAGGTGTCGAGGCCTTTGGGCTCAGCAAGTGGCAGGAGTCTTTGAGGCTCCCTTTGAAGCCCCTTCCTGCTGTTCAAAGACCATCCACTGGCATTTTCTACAAGAAATCTGCCTTCAGAAATAAAAGCTTCTCCCAAGTGGGTGTGACACCTACTCCAGTTGCCTGCTACACTGCTGCTTGGATTCCACCTGGCGATCTGTTCACCGTCTGCCCTGGCCTGTCTCTCCCTGTCTGGTACAGGTACCTCCACCACACTCCCCACTCTCTCCCGAGCTTTCGCTCGCCTCCAGCACGCACACACTGTTGGGGCGAGTGACTCTGAACTTAAAATGGCTAGCCCCAAGTCGTTATATATTAAAACAATTATTGTGCATTTTGCTCTTTTGCTATTTGCCTCATGACTCCTGCATGCTTTGTTGACTATGAACGTACTTGTTTACTCAACCGTGGGACAGATTATGTTTGTTCCCAACACTCGGGACTCTGACTATCTAAAAACTAAAAACATTTGTCATAAAAACTAAAAATTAAAAACATTTGTCATAAGAAACTAGCTTCCTGGTATACAGAAAATACACGAGCTCTGAAGCAAGCTTCCAGAAAATTGGAACGGAAATGGCGCCACGCCAAACTGGAAGTCTTCCGACTAGCTTGGAAAGACAGTACCGTGCAGTATCGAAGAGCCCTCACTGCTGCTCGATCATCCTATTTTTCCAACTTAATTGAGGAAAATAAGAACAATCAAAAATGTATTTTTGATACTGTCGCAAAGCTAAATAAAAAGCAGCATTCCCCAAGAGAGGATGGCTTTCACTTCAGCAGTGATAAATTCATGAACTTCTTTGAGGAAAAGATCATGATCATTAGAAAGTAAATTACGGACTCCTCTTTAAATTTGCGTATTCCTCCTAAGCTCAGTTGTCCTGAGTCTGCACAACTCTGCCAGGACCTAGGATCAAGGGAGACACTCAAGTGTTTTAGTACTACATCTCTTGACACAATGATGAAAATAATCATGGCCTCTAAACCTTCAAGCTGCATACTGGACCCTATTCCAACTAAACTACTGAAAGAGCTGCTTCCTGTGCTTGGCCCTCCTATGTTGAACATAATAAATGTCTCTCTATCCACCGGATGTGTACCAAACTCACTAAAAGTGGCAGTAGTAAAGCCTCTCCTGAAAAAGCTAAACCTTGACCCAGAAAATATAAAAAACTATCGGCCTATATCGAATCTCCCATTCCTCTCAATTTTTTTGGAAAAAGCTGTTGCGCAGCAGCTCACTGCCTACCTGAAGACAAACAATGTATACGAAACGCTTCAGTCTGGTTTTAGACCCCATCATAGCACTGAGACTGCACTTGTGAAGGTGGTAAATGACCTTTTAATGACGTCAGACCGAGGCTCTGCATCTGTCCTCGTGCTCCTAGATCTTAGTGCTGCTTTTGATACCATCGATCACCACATTCTTTTGGAGAGATTGGAAACCCAAATTGGTCTTCACGGACAAGTTCTGGCCTGGTTTAGAACTTATCTGTCGGGAAGATATCAGTTTGTCTCTGTTGATGGTTTGTACTCTGACAAATCAACTGTACATTTTGGTGTTCCTCTAGGTTCCGTTTTAGGACCACTATTGTTTTCACTATATATTTTACCTCTTGGGAATGTCATTCGAAAACATAATGTTAACTTTTACTGCTATGCGGATGACACACAGCTGTATATTTCGATGAAACATGGAGAAGCCCCAAAATTGCCCTTGCTGGAAGCCTGTGTTTCAGATATAAGAAAGTGGATGGCTGCAAATTTTCTATTTTTAAACTCATACAAAACAGAGATGTTTGTTCTAGGTCCCAAGAAACAAAGAGATCTTCTGTTGAATCTGACAATTAATCTTGATGGTTGTACAGTCGTCTCAAAAAAAACTGTGAAGGACCTCGGCGTTACTCTGGACCCTGATCTCTCTTTTGAAGAACATATCAAGACTGTTTCAAGGACAGCTTTTTTCCATCCAACACTTTGAAACACTTTTCTAAACTGGCTTCCTGTTAAGGCTAGGGCTGATTTCAAGGTTTTACTGCTAACCTACAAAGGATTACATGAGCTTGCTCCTACCTATCTTTCCGATTTGGTCCTGCCGTACATACCTACATGTACGCTACGGTCACAAGACGCAGGCCTCCTTACTGTCCCTAGAATTTCTAAGCAAACAGCTGGAGGCAGGGCTTTCTCCTATAGAGTTCCATTTTTATGGAATGGTCTGCCTACCCATGTGAGAGACGCAGACTCGGTATCAACCTCAAGTCTTTATTGAAGACTCATCTCTTCAGTAGGTCCTATGATTGAGTGTAGTCTGGCCCAGGAGTGTGAAGGTGAACGGGAAGGCACTGGAGCAACGAATCACCCTTGCTGTCTCTGCCTGGCCAGTTCCCCTCTTCTCTGCCTCTAACCCTATTACAGGGGCTGAGTCACTGGCTTACTGGTGCTCTTCCATGCCGTCCCTAGTAGGGGTGCGTCACTTGAGTGGGTTGATTCACTGACGTGGTCTTCCTGTCTGGGTTGGCGCCCCCCCTTGGGTTGTGCCGTGGCGGAGATCTTTGTGGGCTATACTCGGCCTTATCTCAGGATGGTAAGTTGCTGGTTGAAGATATCCCTCTAGTGGTGTGGGGGCTGTGCTTTGGCAAAGTGGGTGGGGTTATATCCTGCCTGTTTGGATGGGGCCACAGTGTCTCCTGACCCCTCCTGTCTCAGCCTCCAGTATTTATGCTGGAGGCTGAGAAATCATGTCCCTTAATGTTGATTATGTGAATGACAAGAAGCAAATGGCTGAGCTCTTCAAATCACCACTTCATTAAGTCAGGATTCCTGTTTGACTCAGACATGCCTTCTTGCCCTTCCAACACTTCTAATGCGACTAGCCCTGATGCTTCTCCCACTTTTTCCCTTGCCCCGCTACAAAGTTTCTCCCTACAGGTATTCACTGAGTCCGAAGTGCTATAGGAGCTCCTGGGGGCGGTATTTTCACGTCCGGATGAAAAGCGTGCCCAAAGTAAACTGCCTGCTACTCAGGCCCAGAAGCTAGGATATGCATATGGATTGGTAGATTTGGATAGAAAACACTCTAAAGTTTCTAAAACTGTTAAAAGTATGTCTGTGAGTATAACAGAACTTATTTGGCAGGCAAAACCCTAGGACCATCCAGGATATTTTGTTGTTGAGGTGACTGTGTTTTCAATTGTTTTTCTATGTGAATCTAGATTTCTGAGGCATCTGATTGCAGTTCATATGGCATCCACTACATGTCAACAGTCTTTTGAAATTGTTTGATGTTTTTCCTTTGAGAAATGAAGAAGTAGCCCTTTCCTTTCTGGGTGTATAGCCAGTCCACAAAACACTGGACTGTTTTGTTTGGGGCGCACGACCCGCTCCACTTTCATTTTATCCGCTATTGAACACAGTTTATCCCGTCTTACATTTTATCGATTATTTACGTTTTAAAATGTCTAAAGTTGGATTAGGAAAGTTGTTTGAAATGTTTGGACAAAGTTTGCAGGTAACTTATTAGATACTTTGTAGTCATGTTGGGCGAGTTGGAACCGGTGTTTTTCTGAATCAAACGCGGCAAATAAATGGACATTTTGGGGATATAACAACATAATTAATCGAACAAAAGGACCATTTGTGATGTTTATGGGACATATTGGAGTGCCAACAGAAGAAGCTCTTCAAAGGTAAGGAATGAATTATATCGTTATGTCTGAGTTTTGTGTCGCACCTGGCGGATTGAAATATGATTGTCAAAGGGGGGAGATCAAGCTGATCCTAACTGTTATAGGCAAATTTCTATTTTTCCCTGTTTATCAAAAGTGTTTGTAAAACTTGTCAATAAATAACTGACTGGTTTTCTTGATGTTTGAGTTTATTTTATTTTTACAGGGACAGTGCACATTAATCAACGTTTCAGTAAAAGTGCAGGTTTTAGCCAGCCGGCTAATTTTCAACAGTACAGAAGAAGTTATCACAGCAGTAGTAATTTTCAACCGTAGTCCCTGGGCAGGTTATTAAAAACAATTACAATACAGACAATCAATGAGCAGTGAGCACACGCAGAGCAGCATATGACAAGCACGGCGTGGCATGCAGACAGAGAAACATATCACAAAAAGCAACAAGACAAAATCCATAAAAGCAACTAAGTGTTTCCACACCTCACAAGCTACAGACAACAGACAACATGGAAAGCGGCAATACACAGCTAGGGATAATGTTCACAAATCTGATTGACCTTTAGCCATGTCTTCATGCATTTTGTGAAAGTGTGATATGTGGTGCAGTTATGTGTGTCTGATGGCAGTGTATTCCAGACATGGGAAGCTCTCACAGAGAAAGCGGAATTACTAAAGGTGCTTTTCCTTAAGGGAACTATACAGTCACCTCTCATGGCAGACCTTGTGGATCTGCTGCTATATGTTTGGGTTTTCTGTTTAACAAAAATACTGAGTGGAGGGGGAGCCAGGCCGTTTAGGATCTTGAATACAAGGCAGTGTATTGCACTGCACGTCGATGTATTGCACAAGATTTTCCCAACTCAGGAGCTCATGCTTTCTGAGGATGTAACATTGATGATGGCTATTGAGCTTCCTATCAAGCACTTTGAGAGCCTGTTTGTAGACAGACTGAATGGGTTTTAATGTTGTACAGCAAGCTTGGGCCCAACTAGTCAAGCAGTATGTTAAGTGGGGGAGTATGTCTATAGTATTCTCTCTGGTATGCAATCTAGTTTCCGCTCAGGCTATGGATGTGTCACTGTTGGGGATAGGGGGCAGTATTTGCACGGCCGGATAAAAATCGTACCCGATTTAATCTGGTTACTACTCCTGCCCAGTAACTAGAATATGCATACAATTAGATTTGGATAGAAAACACTCTAAAGTTTCTAAAACTGTTTGAATGGTGTCTGTGAGTATAACAGAACTCATATGGCAGGCAAAAACCTGAGAAGATTCCATGCAGGAAGTGGAAATCTGATTTGTGTAATCACCTTCAATACTTTGCCTATAAAACACACCGTGAGTTGGGATTCATTTAGCACTTCCTAAGGCTTCCACTAGATGTCAACAGTCTTTACAAAGTGGTTTGAGTCTTCTATGGTCGAAACTGACCGAAAGAGAGGCTTGGAAAGTTGGTCACAGGGGGAGGGCCATTACTACTATGACGCGGGTACCCATGGGTACTCTTTCATTCCGAAACGTTTAGTAAGACAATGCAATCGTCCGCCTTGAATATTATTGAAGCTCTGGTTGAAAAAGGCCCTAA
The DNA here is from genome assembly GCF_901001165.1 of Salmo trutta. Lineage (NCBI taxonomy): Eukaryota > Metazoa > Chordata > Actinopteri > Salmoniformes > Salmonidae > Salmo > Salmo trutta. The sequence continues at coordinate 2,002,372 of NC_042959.1, forward strand.
AGATTTATGTTATACAACGTTTGACATGTTTGAACGAACGTAAATATATATTTTTTGCTCTTTCGTGACGACAAGTCCCGCGCGCCTCGTACATTATGAGTAGCCTTCGGAACGCGCTAACAAGAAGGAGCTATTGGGACATAAATTATTAACTTTTTCAAACAAAACTACATTTGTTGTGGACCTGGGATTTCTGGAAGTGCCTTCTGATGAAGATAATCAAAGGTAAGGGAATATTTACAATAGTATATTTGATTTTAGATGATTCCAAGATGGCGCTAATCTGTATCGCCTAGCCTATTTTTCTGAGCATACCACCTCGTTTATTGCAAAGCGTGATTTCCCAGTAAAGTTATTTTTAAATCTGGCAATGCGGTTGCATTCACGAGATGTTAATCTATAATTCTTTGAATGACAATATTACATTTTAACAATGTTTTCGAATAGTAATTTTGTAAATTGTAGCGCTGATCCACCGGAAGCATTTGAGGGAAAATATTTTCTGAACGTCACGCGCCAATGTAAAATGCTGTTTTTATATATAAATATGAACTTTATCGAACAGAAAATGCAGAGGGTCATCTGATGAAGATTGTCAAAGGTTAGTGCTGCATTTAGCTGTGTTTTGGGTATTTGTGATGCATGCTATTTGCTTTGAAAATGGCAGTGTGATTTTTTTTGGCTGGGTACTCTCCTGACATAATCTAATGTTTTGCTTTTGCTGTAAAGCCTTTTGAAATCGGACAACGTGGTTCGATTCAGGAGAGGTATCTATAAAATGGTGTAAAATAGTCATATGTTTGAGAAATTGAAGTTATAGCATTTATGAGGTATTTGTATTTCGCGCGACGCGATTCCACTGGCTGTTGACTAGGGTGGGATGCAAGCGTCCCAGGTTCCCAGACAGGTTAAAGGTCCTCAATGATGTCACCATTGCCCTTGATCCTAAGCAATGTTGTGCTGCTATTTTTATTGACTTGGCCAAAGCTTTTGATACTGTAGACCATTCCATTCTTGTGGGCCGGCTAAGGAGTATTGATGTCTCTGAGGGGTCTTTGGCCTGGTTTGCTAACTGCCTCTCTCAAAGAGTGCAGTGTATAAAGTCAGAAAATCTGCTGTCTCAGCCACTGCCTGTCACCAAGGGAGTACCCCAGGGCTCGATCCTAGGCCCCATGCTCTTCTCAATTTACATCAACAACATAGCTCAGGCATTAGGAAGCTCTCTCATCCATTTATATGTAGATGATACAGTTTTATACTCAGCTGGCCCCTCCCCGGATTTTGTGTTAAATGCTCTACAACAAAGCTTTCTTAGTGTCCAACAAGCTTTCTCTACCCTTAACCTTGTTCTGAACACTTCCAAAACAAAGGTCATGTGGTTTGGTAAGAAGAATGCCCCTCTCCCCACAGGTGTGATTACTACCTCTGAGGGTTTAGAGCTTGAGGTAGTCACCTCATACAAGTACTTGGGAGTATGGCTAGACGGTACACTGCCCTTCTCTCATCACATATCAAAGCTGCAGGCTAAAGTTAAATTTAGACTTGGTTTCCTCTGTCGTAATCACTCCTCTTTCACCCCAGCTGCCAAACTAACCCTGATTCAGATGACCATCCTACCCATACTAGATTACAGAGACGTAATTTATAGATCGGCAGGTAAGGGTGCTGTCAAGCGGCTAGATGTTCTTTAACCATTCGGCCATCAGATTTGCCACCACTGTTCCTTATAGGACACATCACTGCACTCTATACTCCTCTGTAAACTGGTCATCTCTGTATACCCTTCGCAAGACCCGCTGGTTGATGCTTATTTATAAAACCCTCTTAGGCCTCACTCCCCCCTATCTGAGATATCTACTGCAGCCCTCATCCTCCACATACAACACCCGTTCTGCCAGTCACATTCTGTTAAAGGTCCCTAAAACACACACATTACTGGGTTGCTCGTCTTTACAGTTCGTTGTAGCTAGCTACTGGAACGAGCGGCAACAAACACTCAAACTGAACAGTTTTATCTCAATCTCTTCATTCAAAGACTCAATCATGGACACTCTTACTGACAGTTGTGGCTGCTTCACGTGATGTATTGTTGTCTCTACCTTCTTGCCCTTTGTGCTGTTGTCTGTGAACAATAATGTTTGTACCATGTTTTGTGCTGCTACCATGTTGTTGTCATGTTGTGTTGCTACCGTGCTGTGTTGTCATGTGTTGCTTCCTTGCTATGTTGTTGTCTTAGGTCTCTCTTTATGTAGTGTTGTGTCATCTCTCTTGTTGTGATGTGTGTTTTGTCCTATAATATTATTATTATTATAATCCCAGGCCCTCCGTCCGTGCAGGAGGCCTTTTGGCTTTTTGGTAGGCCGTCGTTGTAAATAAGAATTAGTTCTTAAATGACTTGAATAAAAGGTTACATAAAAAAAATAGAATTATGGTTAGAGACAGACAATCGGACGGACGGACAGACGACAGCAAAATTCATTCTTCTGTGGAAACGAGTGAGCGGCTGGTTTGTTGGCATATTTCCACTGCCAGTCTTCTTAACAGCAGTCCAAATCTAATAGGTTTTTATAATGAACTGCTAGGAAGCTGCATGTGGTAGGGAGCAGGGAGGGAAGAGCAGCTTACTCTCTCTGATAGGACTCTGGTCAAAAGTAGTGCACTATATAGGAAATAGGGTGTAATTTGGGACGTGGGCTCTGGGTAGGGTACGTTGGCTGTACGGCGGTGTGATGGGAGAGAGATGGAAGGTTGACATTTTTTCAAATTGCATTTGATTGATCTTCTCCACCCCACAGTGAGACAGGCAGGGAAAAGGATAACTCTCTCCCCTCTCCCTTTCCTTTCCTCTCTCCTTCTTCTCTCTCCTCTCTCTTCCTCCCGTCTCTCTCTCTCACTCCGCTTTACCTCCCTCTCTCTCTCTCCTCAATCTACCCTCTCTCCTCTCCCTCCCTCTCTCTTCCTCTCTCTCGAAAAGAGTCAAACCCCTGGGGTTTTTAACCATGCCAGTTATAACACAGATAATAAGGTAATGATGTCTGGACTAAACCCTCTACATTACTGAGCCAGTCCCCTCCCCTCCTCTCTGTAAACACTGTTCAACAGAGCTGCTGCCATGGTAATCTCAGGTTTTGTGGTCTGCGTGGGCACACAGGGATGTCCCTCTGGGCAGAGACATCAATTCAACGTCTTTTCCACATTGGTTCAGCATAATTTCATTGAAATGACGTGGAAACAACGATGATTCAACCAGTGTGTGTATTTTTCTCTCTTATAGTAAAAAGGACAGAACAAAAGGGGACATTAGATAGACGCCACAGCGAACAACAAACGATCCCACAACTTTAGAGAACGTTCCCTTAAGAGTCTCATTACGTCGTTAAAGCTGGAAACTAAAGCTGGAAGCTAGAAGCTAAAGCTGGAATCTCTGAAGCTGGAGACTCTTACCTCCCTCACTAGCTTTAAGCACCAGCTGTCAGAGCAGCTCACAGATCACTGCATCTGTACATAGCTCATCTGTAAACAGTCCATCCATCTACCTATCTCAACCCCATACTGTATTTATTTATTTATTTATCTTGCTCCTTTGCACCCCAGTATCTCTACTTGCACATTCATCTTCTGCACATCTACCATTCCGGTGTTTAATTGCTAAATTGTAATTACTTCGCCTATTTATTGCCTTACCTCTCTAATCCTACCTCATTTGCACCTGCTGTATATAGATTTTGTTTTACTGTATTATTGATTGTATGTTTGTTTATTCCATGTGCAACTCTGTGTTGTTGTATGTGTCGAACTGCTATGCTTTATCTTGGCCAGGTCGCAGTTGTAAATGAGAACTTGTTCTGAACTAGCCTACCTGGTTAAATAAAGGTGAAATAAAATAAATAAAAAATAACTAACCGTTTCATAGGAATGTTCCTGTGATGTGCAAGGAATGTTTCCAAGAGTGTCACGTCCTGACCAGTAATAGGGGTTATTTGTTATTGTAGTTTGGTCAGGACGTGGCAGAGGGTATTTGTTTTATGTGGTTCGGGGTGGTGGTTTGTTTAGTAGGGTATTTGATTTATGTATTCCGGGGGTTTTTGGGCACTGTTCTATGTTAGTATTTCTATGTTCTGTCTCGTCTTTTGTATTTCTATGTTTTGTTAATTGGGGTTGGACTCTCAATTGGAGGCATGGTGTTCTAGTTGCCTCTGATTGAGAGTCCTATATATATAGGTATGTGTTTGTTGAGTACTTTGTTGGAGATTATGCTGTGTATAGCTTTGTGCCTTAACAGCCTGTGATTAGTCGTTGTGTTTTCTTTGTGTTTGTTTTGGTTCTCCTTCTTGTCCGTTTATAATAAAGAAGATGAGTGCACATTTCCCCGCTGCATTTTGGTCTAAAGCCGACGTCAACCATTACAAAGAGACCATTCCTTTAATGTGGTTTGGAGGCTGTGCTTTGGCAAAGTGGGTGGGGTTATATCCTACCTGTTTGGCCATGTCCGGGGGTTTCATCGGATGGGGCCACAGTGTCTCCTGACCCCTCCTGTCTCAGCCTCCAGTATTTATGCTGCAGTAGTTTATGTGTCGGGGGGCTAGGGTCAGTCTGTCACATCTGGAGTATTTCTCTTGTCTTTTCCGGTGTTCTGTGTGAATTTAAATATGCTCTCTCTAATTCTCTCTTTCTCTTTCTTTCTTTCTCTCTCTCGGAGGACCTGAGCCCTAGGACCATGCCTCAGGACTACCTGGCTTGATGACTCCTTGCTGTCCCCAGTTCACCTGGCCGTGCTGCTGCTCCAGTTCTAACTGTTCTGCCTGCAGCTATGGAACCCTGACCTGTTCACCGGACGTGCTACCTGTCCCAGACCTGTTGTCCCAGACCTGCTGGAACCCTGACCTATTCACCGGACGTGCTACCTGTCCCAGACCTGCTGTTTTCAACTCTCTAGAGAGCAGGAGCGGTAGAGATACTCTCAAAGATCGGCTATGAAAAAGCCAACTGACACTTACTCTTGTGTTACTGACTTGTTGCACCCTCGACAACTACTATGATTATTATTATTTGACAATGCTGGTCATTTATGAACATTTGAACATCTAGGCCATGTGCTGTTATAATCTCCACCCGGCACAGCCAGAAGAGGACTGGCCACCCCTCATAGCCTGGTTCCTCTCTAGGTTTCTTCCTAGGTTTTGGCCTTTCTAGGGAGTTTTTCCTAGCCACCGTGCTTCTACACCTGCATTGCTTGCTGTTTGGGGTTTTAGGCTGGGTTTCTGCACAGCACTTTGAGATATCAGCTGATGTAAGAAGGGCTATATAAATACATTTGATTTGATTTGAATGTCAAATAATACTTACCCACAATGTGGTTACAATGTTCTCTGAATTTAAGATATTAATGTTGAGGACACATTTTATGGGAACATTGCAAGAACGTTCATGTGTCCAGTTTGCTGTGGGTTAGTAGAACGTTCCATCAACGTCCCACCAAACATACACAGAACATGGTTGCCATGTTCTCAGATTATAAGATATTATATTTTCATGGGAACATTGCAAGAACAGTTGTGTCCAAAGAAAAATGTATTGCATATCACTGTCACGTCTGCTCCCTCTCTCCCTCACGTTAGAGGGCGCCAGTCTCCCTCGCTCCCTCCCTGGCGTTAGAGGGTGCCAGTCTCCCTCCCTGGCGTTAGAGGGCGCCAGGCTACCCAGCACTACACACTCCCACTCTCCCTCCCTGGCGTTAGAGGGCGCCAGTCTCCCTCCCTGGCGTTAGAGGGCGCCAGTCTCCCTCCCTGGCGTTAGAGGGCGCCAGTCTCCCTCCCTGGCGTTAGAGGGCGCCAGTCTCCCTCCCTGGCGTTAGAGGGCGCCAGTCTCCCTCCCTGGCGTTAGAGGGCACCAGTCTCCCTCCCTGGCGTTAGAGGGCGCCAGTCTCCCTCCCTGGCGTTAGAGGGCGCCAGTCTCCCTCCCTGGCGTTTGGCACTTGGTGGGTGAAAAATTGGATTACCTTTGCTGTTCTTCGTCAGAATGCACTCCCAGGACTTCTAGTTTACACCCAATGTTGTTTTGGTTCCAAATAATCCATAGTTATATCCAAATAGCGGCGTTTGGTTCTTGCGTTCAAGACACTATCCAAAGGGTGACGCGCCGGCGCATATCGTGACAAAAAAATTCAAAATATTCCATTACCGTACTTCGAAGCATGTCAAACGCTGTTTAAAATCAATTTTTATGAGATTTTTCTCGTAAAAGAGCGATAATATTCCGAGAGACGTTGTTTTCGTTCAAAGACTGAAAATGTAAAATGGACTCTTCATGTGCACGCGCGCCCCAGTCTCATTGTTCTCAGATCGACCACTATCCAAATGCGCTACTGTTTTTCAGCCAGGGACTGCAGAGTCATCATTCCCCGTTCTGGCGCCTTCTGAGAGCCTATGCGAGCCTTAGAAAATGTCACGTTACAGCAGAGATCCTCTATTTTCCATAAAGAGGCTATGGAAGGCCAAGAAATGGTCAGAGAGGGCACTTCCTGTATGCAATCTTCTCAGGTTTTTGCCTGCCATATGAGTTCTGTTATACTCACAGACGCCATTCAAACAGTTTTATAAACTTTAGGGTGTTTTCTATCCAAACAATTATATGCATATTCTAGTTTCTGGGCAGGAGTAATAACCAGATTAAATCGGGTATGTTTTTTATCCGGCCGTGAAAATACTGTCCCCTATCCTAAACAGGTTAACAGCTTCTACTCCCAAGCCGTAAGACTGCTGAACAATTAATCAAATGGCCACCTGTACCACTGCACCTTGACTCGGTACCGGTACCCACTGTATATAGCCTCCACCTTGACTCGGTACCGGTACCCCCTGTATATAGACTCATTAATGATATTTTATTGTGTTACTTTTTTTTAAACATTTTTTTTTTAACTTTAGTTTATTTAGTAAATATTTTCTTAACTCTATTTCTTGAACTGCATTGTTGGTTAAGGGCTTGTCAGTAAGCATTTCACTGTGAGGTCTACACCTGTTGGTTAAGGGCTTGTCAGTAAGCATTTCACTGTGAGGTCTACACCTGTTGGTTAAGGGCTTGTCAGTAAGCATTTCACTGTGAGGTCTACACCTGTTGGTTAAGGGCTTGTCAGTAAGCATTTCACTGTGAGGTCTACACCTGTTGGTTAAGGGCTTGAAAGGAAGCATTTCACAGTAAGGTCTACACCTGTTGTATTTGGCGCATTGTGACATTTTTTGTTGTTGATTCGATTACATTGTAAATGGTAATTTATTCAGTATTTATTAAAACTTCAGGATGTCATGTCCCCTGTTCAGGGGACCTGCTTGGTTCTGGTACCGGTTTCGACAGTCATTTTCACCTAAGTCAATCTGTGGACAGCATAGCTCCTAATGGCTTGCAATGAGCTGTAGCCCTGATTTTCATGGACACAGGAGTCTATTTTGCCTGTGTGAAGCAGGATATGAAATCTGACACCACTTGAAGCTGTGGTGTACCATTTTAATTCGCTCTTCCGACTGTCCATCAACTCCTGGCTGAACCCTACGTCACAGCCACTCACAACGCATATGCCTGAAATCCTGACATCGTACATATTACTAAGCTGTCTGAGTAGGGTGACTCCCCTTACGGGTCTGGAACCCAGGCCACCAGCACCAATGAGGAACTCCCTAACTCAGGGGGTTGGGCAACTCCATTCCTCGAGCTCCTGATTGGTGTCACACGTTTCCTCCATCCAAACACAGCTGATTAATCAAATGATATTCTAAACTGAAGATCGTGATTAGGTGGATTATTGGAGTCAGGTGTGTTAGCTGGGGGTCTGGGGCAAGACTGTGACACCAATCAGGCTCACGAGGGCTTTAATTGCCCACCCCTGCCCTAACCACTGTCACAATAAGGGCTATCTCTAGGGCATGTGCTTATTGGGCCAGTATAGTTAGGCCCTGTCCAGAAGAAAACCCATCGTCCCTAGGCACTTATGTAGATGAAACAACTTGATAGGTGTAAGCAATAGGCTGAATGCACTTTGAAGTAAATCTCAGCTCTTTTTAAAGAACACTCAATAAAAACTTCTATTGATCCTAGTGATTCAGGAGTATCATTAACCTTGGTTACCAAATTCTCAGAAAAGTGTATGCTAACATAGATAGACTTTTCCCATAACTAACAGAAAACTGGACACAAACATCAGGGGAACATTACAGTTAACATTCTCTCTTCCTAGAATTGTTAGCTGGGTCCCAACTCTCTGTTCTAGCCAGACTGAACTGAGCTTTGAGTAAGCTACGAGGGACGGACTATACAAGGTCTAAGACTATACATCCTATATAACAACACAGATCTAAGACTATACATCCGATAGAACAACACAGGTCTAGGACAATACATCCGATAGAACAACACAGGTCTAAGACTATACATCCTCTACAACAACACAGGTCTAAGACTATACATCCTCTACAACAACACAGGTCTAAGACTATACATCCTATAAAACAACACAGGTCTAAGACTATACATCCGATAGAACAACACAGGTCTAGGACAATACATCCGATAGAACAACACAGGTCTAAGACTATACATCCTCTACAACAACACAGGTCTAAGACTATACATCCTATACAACAACACAGGTCTAAGACTATACATCCGATAGAACAACACAGGTCTAGGACTATACATCCTCTACAACAACACAGGTCTAAGACTATACATCCGATAGAACAACACAGGTCTAGGACTATACATCCTATAAAACAACACAGGTCTAAGACTATACATCCGATAGAACAACACAGGTCTAGGACAATACATCCGATAGAACAACACAGGTCTAAGACTATACATCCTCTACAACAACACAGGTCTAAGACTATACATCCTATACAACAACACAGGTCTAAGACTATACATCCGATAGAACAACACAGGTCTAGGACTATACATCCTATACAACAACACAGGTCTAAGACTATACATCCGATAGAACAACACAGGTCTAGGACTATACATCCTCTACAACAACACAGGTCTAAGACTATACATCCGATAGAACAACACAGGTCTAGGACAATACATCCGATAGAACAACACAGGTCTAAGACTATACATCCTCTACAACAACACAGGTCTAAGACTATACATCCTATACAACAACACAGGTCTAAGACTATACATCCGATAGAACAACACAGGTCTAAGACTATACATCCTCTACAACAACACAGGTCTAAGACTATACATCCTATACAACAACACAGGTCTAAGACTATACATCCGATAGAACAACACAGGTCTAGGACTATACATCCTCTACAACAACACAGGTCTAAGACTATACATCCGATAGAACAACACAGGTCTAGGACTATACATCCTCTACAACAACACAGGTCTAAGACTATATATCCTATACAACAACACAGGTCTAAGACTATACATCCTATACAACAACACAGGTCTAAGACTATACATCCGATAGAAGAACACAGGTCTAGTAGGACAATACATCCTATAAAACAACACAGGTCTATGACAATACATCCTATATAACAACACAGGTCTAGGACTATACATCCGATAGAACAACACAGGTCTAAGACTATACATCCGATAGAACAACACAGGTCTAAGACTATACATCAGATAGAAAAACACAGGTCTAAGACTATACATCCGATAGAACAACACAGGTCTAAGACAATAAATCCTATAAAACAACACAGATCTGGTAGGACAATACATCCTATAAAACAACACAGGTCTAGGACAATATATCCTATAAAACAACACAGGTCTAAGACAATACATCCTATAAAACAACACAGGTCTAGGACTATACATCCTCTACAACAACACAGGTCTAAGACAATACATCCTATAAAACAACACAGGTCTAGGACTATACATCCTATAGAACAACACAGGTCTAAGACTATACATCCTCTACAACAACACAGGTCTAAGACTATACATCCGATAGAACAACACAGGTCTAAGAATATACATCCTATACAACAACACAGGTCTAAGACTATACATCCTATACAACAACACAGGTCTAAGACTATACATCCTCTACAACAACACAGGTCTAAGACTAAACATCCGATAGAACAACACAGGTCTAAGACTATACATCCTATACAACAACACAGGTCTAAGACTATACATCCTATAAAACAACACAGGTCTAGGACAATACATTGTGTTGCATGCGCTATCACAACACCTGTTTGTCTGTCATTCATAAAATTCCTTCCTGGATCAGATGATGATGTGTGAAAATATCACGGCAGGTAGCCTGGAGGTTAGAGCGTTGGGCCAGTAACCGACAGGTTGCTAGATAATATCACGGCAGGTAGCCTGGAGGTTAGAGCGTTGGGCCAGTAACCGACAGGTTGCTAGATAATATCACGACAGGTAGCCTGGAGGTTAGAGCGTTGGGCCAGTAACCGGACAGGTTGCTAGATAATATCACGGCAGGTAGCCTGGAGGTTAGAGCGTTGGGCCAGTAACCGACAGGTTGCTAGATAATATCACGGCAGGTAGCCTGGAGGTTAGAGCGTTGGGCCAGTAACCGGACAGGTTGCTAGATAATATCACGACAGGTAGCCTGGAGGTTAGAGCGTTGGGCCAGTAACCGACAGGTTGCTAGATAATATCACGACAGGTAGCCTGGAGGTTAGAGCGTTGGGCCAGTAACCGACAGGTTGCTAGATGAAAATCTGTCCTTCTGCCCCTGAACAAGACAGTTAACCCAATGTTCTTATAGACCATCATTGTGAAATAAGAATTTGTTCTTAACTGACTTGCCTAGTTAAACAAAAACATGTTGACAACAAATGTGTATCTAACCAGTAGTATGCATAATAATTATTGAAGAACCACATTAATGACAGTATGGATTTAGGTTTTTAAGAATCAAGGTAAGCAGACTTTTCAGTTGTATTGATTATTTTGGATTTGTTTGCCCCTGAAAACTGTTTTAATCATGTAACATAAAGAGACAAAATGTTAAGTACTTACACTACGCTTCTGAGATCTCTATACAAAAAAAAACAAAAAAACGGTCAGACAGCTACACTGAAAACATATTTATAAATGTCACGAAGGTGGCTCCTCTCCCTGTTCGGGCGGTGCTCGGCGGTCGTCACCGATCCCCTCTCCCTGTTCGGGCGGTGCTCGGCGGTCGTCACCGATCCCCTCTCCCTGTTCGGGCGGTGCTCGGCGGTCGTCACCGATCCCCTCTCCCTGTTCGGGCGGCGCTCGGCGGTCGTCACCGATCCCCTCTCCCTGTTCGGGCGGTGCTCGGCGGTCGTCACCGATCCCCTCTCCCTGTTCGGGCGGTGCTTGGCGGTCGTCACCGATCCCCTCTCCCCGTTCGGGCGGCGCTCGGCGGTTGTCGCCGATCCCTTTTTCCTTTTTCGTTCACCGCTGTCTGGTTTGTCACGCCTGTGTCTTGTTGTGTCTGATTCGGTGGGTTTATATTTCCCCGCTGCAGGTTAGGCTGTGTGCGGTATTGTTACTAATTAGTACGGTAAGGGGTGCATGCCTGTCTGCACCACGGGATGTTGTTTCGTTTTTGAACGGTATGTGTTTTTGACCGTGGACATTTTGTGTTCGCTAGATTTCGGAGTTGAGTTTCTCCTCTGTGTGAACTGTGTTCCTGTCCCTGTGGGTGGATGATTACATTTCGTGTTGTTTCCTTGTGGGTTTTGTGCTGTGCCTTTGGGACCGCCTGTATTAAAATACATTTGATTCCCTGGAACCCTTCTGCTGTCGTGCTCCTGATTCCACACACACCTCCCTCTTGTAAGAGGCTTGTTACAATAAAGGCAGCATGTCAAGTGTTGGTCCCATGTTTCATGGTCTGAAATAAATAAAAAAAATCCCATAAATTGTTAAGTAAGCACAGAAATCTTATTTCTCTAAAATGTTGTGCACAAATGTGTTTACATCCCTGTTAGTGAGCATTTTCTCCTTTGACAAGAGAATCCATCCACCTGACAGGTGTGGCATATCAAGAAACTGCGCTGAAGAGTATTTCTGTCAGTAATAAAGACCTTTTTGGGGAAAAACTCATTCTGATTGGTTGGGCCTGGCTCCCCAGTGGGTGGGCCTATGCCCTCCCAGGTCCACCCATGGCTGAGCCCCTGCCCAATCATGTGAAATCCATAGATTTGGGCCTAATTCATTTATTTCAATTGACTGATTTCCTTACATGAATTGTAACTCAGTAAAATCGTTGCAATTGTTACATGTTTCGTTTATATTTATGTTCACTATAGATCCAGGATTCTTACAGGGTTCAAGTTCAATGTCTACTTGAATTGATTAATGCTTCATATATGATATAATGACATTTTAAACTGCCATAAACGAAAGGACAGAAAAGTAATGTTTTATGTCACACGATTTTGGACAAATCCATCAGACACCAACCACGATGAAGGGTTAAAAATAGTATTTTTTTTAATGAACTCATGAATTGTATTGAATATTATATCTTCATGTAATGACGCGAAACAAATTTAGCAGATTATTATCAATGACTTATCAACAGCTGTAACAAGTTGTCCAGTGTAGGAAATCCTCATTGGTACCCTAGTTTATAGAAAGACCCAAGTAAAAACAGTTATGTTTTTGGGTTATTACATAGATATTAACATACAGTAGCGTAATGTATCTCTCTTACGCCACTCTGCCTTGGTACGGAGTAGAAGTCTGCCCTGTAGTCTGCCCTGTAGTCTGCCCTGTAGTCTGCCCCGTAGTCTCCCCTGTAGTCTCCCCTATAGTCTCCCCTGTAGTCTCCCCTGTAGTCTCCCCTGTAGTCTCCCCTGTAGTCTCCCCTGTAGTCTCCCCTGTAGTCTCCCCTGACACTTAACTTCTAACAGATCTTTGTTTTCCCTTCTCTCCTCTCTCTTCTGTCACGCCTCTGTCTGGTCTGTCTGGTCTGTCTGGTCTGTCTGGTCTGTCTGTCTGTCTGTCTGTCTGTCTGTCTGTCTGTCTGTCTGTCTGTCTGTCTGTCCTGTCTTTGTGGTCTGTCTGTCCTGTCTTTGTGGTCTGTCTGTCCTGTCTGTGTGGTCTGTCTGTCCTGTCAGTGTGGTCTGTCTGTGTGGTCTGTCTGGTCTGTCTGTGTGGTCTGTCTGGTCTGTCTGTCTTGAGATTAACCTGTCTCGGATAGGGGGCAGTATTTTCACGGCCCGATTTAAACTAGTTACTACTCTTGCCCAGAAATGAGAATATGCATATTATTAGTAGATTTGGATAGAAAACACTCTGAAGTTTCTAAAACTGTTTGAATGGTGTATGTGAGTATAACAGAACTCATATGGCAGGCAAAAACCTGAGTAAATTCCAAGCAGGAAGTGGCCTGTCTGAGAACTGTAGTTCTATTTTTGAATCCCTAGAGAAACTACAAATACTTATGAGTCACGTTGCACTTCCTAAGGCTTCCATTGGCTCTCTAAAGCCTTCAGAAAGCGGATTGAGGCGTCTCCTGTCTCTGGGCAGAGTATGGTAGCTCAGTTTGTCAGTGGTCTGCCTGGTGACAGAAAGATTGGATATGCGCATTCACGCAACCTCGCTGTTTTTTCTTTTCCTCTTTGAATGAAAACACTATTGTCCGGTTCGAATATTATCACTATTTTATGACAAAAATACCAAAAAAATTGATTTTATACAGCGTTTGACATGCTTCTAAGTACGGTAATGGAATATTTTGAATTTTTTTGTCTCGAATTGCGCTCGCGCGTTACCCTTTTGATAGTGACCTGAACGCACGAACAAAACGGAGGTATTTGGACATAACTATGGATTATTTGGAACAAAAACAACATTTATTGTGGAAGTAGCAGTCCTGGGAGTGCATTCTGACGAAGATCAGCAAAGGTAATACAAGTTTTCTAATACTAATTCTGAGTTTAGTGTGCTCCGAAGTTGGCGGGTGTCTGAACAGCTAGCCGTCATGGCTGAGCTATGTACTCAGAATATTGCAAAATGTGCTTTTGCCGAAAAGCTATTTTAAAATCTGACATAGCGATTGCATAAAGGAGTTCTGTATCTATAATTCTTAAAATTATTGTTATGTATTTCGTCAATGTTTATGATGAGTAATTTAGTAAATTCACCGGAAGTTTCAGGTGGGAATGCATGTTCTGAACATCACACGCCAATGTAAAAAGCTGTTTTTTTTATATAAATATGAACTTGATTGAACAAAACATACATGTATTGTATAACATAATGTCCTAGGAGTGTCATCTGATGAAGATCATCAAAGGTTAGTGCTTCATTTAGCTGTGTTTTGGGTTTTTGTGACATATATGCTTGCTTGGAAAATGGCTGTGTGATTATTTTGGTCTATGTACTCTTCTAACATAATCTAATGTTTTGCTTTCGCTGTAAAGCCTTTTTGAAATCGGACAATGTGGTTAGATTAACCTCTCTCGGGTATGTGGGACGAAATCGTCCCACCTAGTCAACAAGACTCTCGTTAATCTAACCACATCGTCCGATTTCAAAATGGCTTTACAACGAAAGCAAAACATTAGATTATGTCAGCTTTTTACATTAGCATGTGACGTTCAGAACTAGCAAACATACCGAAAACTTCCGGTGAATTTACTAAATTACTCACGATAAACGTTCACAAAAAACATAACAATTATTTTAAGAATTATAGATACAGAACAACTTTATGCAATCGCGGTGTCAGATTTTAAAATAGCTTTCGGCAAAAGCACATTTTGCAATATTCTGAGTAGATAGCTCCGCCATCACGGGCTAGCTAATTTGACACCCACCAAGTTTGACGCTCATTAAAATGCAAATCAATTTATAACATTTCCGACATGTGTTTTTCTGGATTTTTTTGTTGTTATTCTGTCTCTCACTGTTCAAATAAACCTACCATTAAAATTATAGACTGATCCTTTCTTTGTCAGTGGGCAAACGTACAAAATCAGAAGGGGATCAAATACTTTTTTCCCCCACTGTACACTGTGGTGGAAATTATAAAGAAGAGAGAATGTAGATTCTTTCAACATAAATTTCGTTAAAGTATTAGAAAAAATGTAGCAATTCAACAATCACTTGGCTGAGAGTTAAAAAGCCCTACGAACAGAGTTGTCTCTCTCCTTTTATAGAAAGTACATCCTCATTTCTGTGTGACAGTTAGACGATGTGCAGAAACAAGGCCGGGGAACAGAGTTGTAAAACGTTATTTAGCTCATCTGTGTAGATAAAGATTTCTGATATCGGCACCTCTGATCTTCCCACATAGCTAAATTCCTGACGATTGTAAACACAGGAGGCCACATACTGCGGTCGGCTCAGTCATAAATCTGATTTCTAAGTCACACAAGACAAGTTTGTACCAGTAAAAAAAACTAGGATATAACAATGGACAATTATTCATGTAAAACAGCATAGTATGTCTAATTAAACAGCATAGTATGCTTTAGTTTTAATAAAAGATTAAATCAAATTTATTTATAAAGCCCTTCTTACATCAGCTGATGTCACAAAGTGCTGTACAGAAACCCAGCCTAAAACCCCAAACAGCAAGCAATGCAGGTGTAGAAGCACGGTGGCTAGGAAAAACAGCTGCTTCTCAACGAGACAATTCTAAATGAGGAAAGGAACGACTCTCTCCCTCTCTTACGCTCCTTATCTCCCTCCCTTACGCTCTCTCCCCTCCCTCTCCCTCTTCCTCTCTTTCTCTCTCCTCCCTGTTCTACCCTCTCTCCTTTTTTATTATCTCACTCCCTGCACCTTCCTCTACCTCTCCCTCTCCCCTTCCTATTCCCCCTCTCTACCTTTCTCCCCCTCTCCCTACCTCTCCCTCTCCTCTCCCCTTCCTATTCCCCCTCTCGCCCTACCTCCCCCTCTCCTCTCCCCTTCCTATTCCCCCTCTCTCCCTACCTCCCCCTCTCCTCTCCCCTTCCTATTCCCCCTCTCGCCCTATCTCCCCCTCTCCTCTCCCCTTCCTATTCCCCCTCTCGCCCTATCTCCCCCTCTCCCTACCTCTCCCTCTCCCTTCCTATTCCCCCTCTCGCCCTATCTCCCCCTCTCCCTACCTCTCCCTCTCCCTTCCTATTCCCCCTCTCGCCCTATCCTCCCCCTCTCCCTACCTCTCCCTCTCCCTTCCTATTCCCCCTCTCGCCCTATCTCCCCCCTCTCCCTACCTCTCCCTCTCCCTTCCTATTCCCCCTCTCGCCCTATCTCCCCCTCTCCCTACCTTTCCCTCTCCCCCTATCTCCCCCTCTCCCTACCTTTCCCTCTCCCTCTCCCTTCCTATTCCCCCTCTCGCCCTATCTCCCCTCTCCCTACCTCTCCCTCTCCCTTCCTATTCCCCCTCTCTCCTTCTCCCCCTCTCCCTACCTCTCCCTCTCCCTTTTCCATTCCCCCTCTCTCCTCCACTGTCAGTTCACACTGTGACCTGGACTCCTTCTTTGTCTTCTTCCCTGACTCCCCCTCTCCCTACCTCTCCCTCCCCCTCTCCCCTCCCTATCTCCCCCTCTCCCTATCTCCCCCTCTCCTCTCCCCTTCCTATTCCCCCTCTCGCCCTATCTCCCCCTCTCCCTACCTCTCCCTCTCCCCTTCCTATCTCCCCCTCTCCCTCTCCTCTCCCCTTCCTATTCCCCCTCTCCCTACCTCTCCCTCTCCCTTCCTATTCCCCCTATCTCGCCCTATCTCCCCCTCTCCCTATCTCCCCCTCTCCCTCTCCTCTCCCCTTCCTATTCCCCCTCTCCCTACCTCTCCCTCTCCCTTCCTATTCCCCCTATCTCGCCCTATCTCCCCCTCTCCCTACCTCTCCCTCTCCCTTCCTATTCCCCCTCTCGCCCTATCTCCCCCTCTCCCTACCTCTCCCTCTCCCTTCCTATTCCCCCTCTCGCCCTATCTCCCCCTCTCCCTACCTCTCCCTCTCTACCTTTCTCCCCCTCTCCCTATCTCCCCCTCTCCCTACCTCTCCCTCTCCCTACCTCCCCCTCTCTCCTCCACTGTCAGTTCACACTGTGACCTGGACTCCTTCTTTGTCTTCTTCCCCTGACTTCCCATCTTCCTCC
Source organism: Salmo trutta (assembly GCF_901001165.1). Classification (NCBI taxonomy): domain Eukaryota; kingdom Metazoa; phylum Chordata; class Actinopteri; order Salmoniformes; family Salmonidae; genus Salmo; species Salmo trutta. The sequence continues at coordinate 2,019,453 of NC_042959.1, forward strand.
CTTCCTCCAATTCCCCCTCTCTCTCTCCTTTCCACTCTAACCTCACTAAATCTCCCTAGTTCCTCTTTCTCTCTGCCCACTCCCACTACTTCTCTCCCCTTTAACCTCCTCTACCTCACTGTCTTTCCTTCCACTCCCCCCTTCATCCTTCATCCTCATACCCCCTAAAGTGTGTTGTATTGACAGGTGTTTCTCAAATGGCTGCAGCCAGGGGGCCATTGATGCATCCTGCGCCACTGAGAAGAAAAATCACGCCATACGAAGGGTACCACCTC
>NC_042959.1:2019827-2054827 GCF_901001165.1 Salmo trutta
TCCTCTCCTTCTCCTCTCCTCTCTTCCCCTCCTCTCTTCTCCTCTCCCCTCCTCTCCTCTCCCCTCCTCTCCTCTCTTCCCCTCTCCTCTCCTCTGCTCTGCTCTCCTCTCCAATAGCTCCCAGGTTATTAGGAGTGCCAGAACATCTATTCATCAATAAACCAACGCTGACTGTGTAAGACAAAGAGAGTCTCCACTTGGTTTCAACTAAAACACACGACTCTCTCACAGAGCTAGAAGACTGTTCTGGCCTTGTATCCATCTCTTAGACACTAGGAGATGGCCATTTTGTGTGTGTGTGTGTGTTGTGTGTCGGCGGGCAACCGCAGCGTGCATGTGACGCATCTAGTGCAGTAAATGCCTAGGTAGAGGTTATTTGCGTGCCCACTTACCACGTGCTTGCATACTATCGCTTACAGCTCACTGTCTCCGGCTAGGCCGTGTGGTGAATTGGGGAGCAGCTTCATGCACAAGTCTCCCCTTGCCGGTACAAGGCCTCTCCATGACCAAGACTCCTGTCAGGCCTCCTTCGCGGCGGCACACGTTAACTGGTTAACTGGTTAACTGGTTGTCTTGAAGCTCTAGGCTAACCCGGCAGGGGATCTCGGAGCTGCAGTGGGCCCCAGGGATGAGTCTGTACAGGCCCACCTCTGTGTGGACACATCCTGGCAGCCATCAACCACTGTCCAGCTGCCTTGTGGGTTAGTCTGGTATGACAAAGGCTAAGGGAGCACACCTCGGTAGGTGTACGCCGACAAACTAGGGTTCCGGAAGCCTACTGCAGCTGTGGAAGATACTGGTCATCCTTGGTTTCCCCCCTTGCAACTGGAATTGCACCTTCCTACAGTGAAGTAGCGCTGTTGGGGATTGTACACCCTCGGCAGCACTTTAAATAACTTCCTTTGCGCAGGTATCCACTTCTGACCTCGGTATAGCAATCAACCGGAAACGGTGGTGTTGGCGTGTGTAGTGACGGGGGAAGGAGTGAATGCACCGGGAGACCTTAATCAGACCCCTGTGTGACTGAGCAGCCCTATTTAGGAGCCACACTGCTCACCCCAGCTGGGGAGAGGCCTAGAAAAGGTGGCCTAAAAATTGCCCACTCACTCCATCCTGGCAGGCTACCGCGCCTATTGGGAGTTCAACTCAGTGGTCGAAAAATGCTAAAGAAAATAATTCCACTTATACTGGCGACATGGACCATCAGAACTCTTTTGGACACTGACGATAATAGCGATAGACCCCATCGGAGTCGGGCTTTGATTTCTGCAGAACTAAGGCGCTATAACATTGACATTGCTGCCCTGAGTGAGACCAGATTCCTGGATGAAGGTTCCCTGAAAGAGGAGGGAGAAGGTTACACCTTCTTCTGGAAAGGTTACCTTCCAAGTGGACAACATCAGCACGGTGTGGGACTGGCAATTAAAAACAGCCTTCTACCCAGCATCACCGAAACATCTGTCGGCATAAGTGAAAGACTCATGTCTTTTCCGTATCCCCCCTAGCCATGATGTGTTGTGCCATCTGAAAATGAGGCAAAGGACTGCTTCTACCAGTCACTAAATGACGCCCTTCACCTCATCCCCAGGAATGACAAGATCTTTCTGCTGGGTGACTTCAACGCTAGGGTGAGACAGAACAACAGGATATGGAGTGGAGTGCTGGGTAGGCATGGTGTTGGCCAGATCAATGAGAACGTCATGAGATTGCTAACTCTGTCCTGAGGCTGCATTTATTGTTAGCCGGGGATTTTAACAAGGCTAATCTGAAAACAAGGCTCCCCAAATTCTATCAGCATATCGATTGTGCTACCAGGGGTAGCAAAACCCTAGACCACTGTTATTCTAACTTCCGCGACGCATATAAGGCCCTCCCCCCGCCCTCCCTTCGGAAAAGCTGACCACGACTCCATTTTGTTGCTCCCAGCCTATAGACAGAAACTAAAACAGGAAGCTCCCGCCCTCAGGTCTGTTCGGTGATGTCGTACCAACAGAGTCTATTAAAACATTCACCAACCAGAAACCGTGGATTGATGGCAGCATTCGCGCAAAACTGAACGCACGAACCACTGCTCTTAATCAGGGCAAAGTGACCGGAAACATGACCGAATACAAACAGTGTAGCTATTCCCTCCGCAAGGCAACCAAACAAGCTAAGCGTCAGTACAGAGACAAAGTGGAGTTGCATTCAACGGCTCAGACACGAGAGGTATGTGGCAGGGTCTACAGTCAATCACGACAATAAAAGAAAAACCAGCCCCGTCGCGGACCAGGATGCCTTGCTCCCAGACAGACTAAACAACTTCTTTGCTCGCTTTGAGGACAATACAGTGCCACTGTCACAGCCCGCTACCAAAACCTGCGGGCTCTCCTTCACTGTAGCCAACGTGAGTAAAACATTTAAACGTGTTAACCCTCGCAAGGCTGCAGGCCCAGAAGGCATCCCCGGCCGCCTCCTCAGAGCATGCGCAGACCAGCTGGCTGGTGTGTTTACAGACATATTCAATCAATCCTTATCCCAGTCTGCTGTCCCCACATGCTTCAAGAGGGCCACCATTGTTCCTGTTCCCAAGAAAGCTAAGGTAGCTGAGCTAAATGACTACCGCCCCATAGCACTCACTTCCGTCATCATGAAGTGCTTTGAGAGTCAAGGACCATATCACCTCCACCCTACCTGACACCCTAGACCCACTCCAATTTGCTTACCGCCACAATAGGTCCACAGACGACGCAATTGCCATCACACTGCACACTGCCCTAACCCATCTGGACAAGAGGAATACCTATGTAAGAATGCTGTTCATCGATTACAGCTCAGCATTTAAAACCATAGTACCGTCCAAACTCATCATTAAGCTCAAAACCCTGGGTCTCGACCCCGCCCTGTGCAACTGGGTCCTGGACTTCTTGACGGGCCGCCCCCAGGTGGTGAGGGTAGGTAACAACATCTCCACCCCGCTGATCCTCAACACTGGGTCCCCACAAGGGTGCGTTCTCAGCCCTCTACTGTACTCCCTGTTCACCCATGACTGCGTGGCCATGCACGCCTCCAATTCAATCATCAAGTTTGCAGACGACACTACAGTCGTAGGTTTGATTACCAACAACAACGAGACGGCCTACAGGGAGGAGGTGAGGGCCCTCGGAGTGTGGTGTCAGGAAAATAACCTCGCACTCAATGTCAACAAAACAAAGGAGATGATCGTGGACTTCAGGAAACAGCAGAGGGAGCACCCCCCTATCTACATTGACGGGACAGTAGTGGAGAAGGTGGAAAGTTTTAAATTCCTCGGCGTACACATCACTGACAAACTGAAATGGTCCACTCTCCCAGCAGCGCCTCTTCAACCTCAGGAGGCTGAAGAAATTCGGCTTGTCACCAAAAACACTAACAAACTTTTACAGATGCAGAATCGAGAGCATCCTGTCGGGCTGTATCACCGCCTGGTACGGCAGCTGCTCCGCCCATAACCGGAAGGCTCTCCAGAGGGTAGTGAGGTCTGCACAACGCATCACCGGGGGCAAACTACCTGCCCTCCAGGACACCTACACCACCCGATGTCACAGGAAGGCTGAAAAGATCATCAAGGACAACAACCACCCGAGCCACTGCCTGTTCACCCCGCTACCATCCAGAAGGTGAGGTCAGTACAGGTGCATCAAAGCTGGAACCCGAGAGACTGTTAAACAGCTTCTATCTCCAGGCCATCAGACTGATAAACAGCCATCACTAACATGGAGTGGCTGCTGCCAACATACTGACTCAACTCCACCCACTTTAATAATATAAAAAATTGATGTAATCAATTTATCACTAGCCACTTTATATTATTTAATGTTTACTTACCCTACATTACTCATCTCATATGTATATACTGTACGCCATACCATCTACTGCATCTTGCCATCTTGATGTAATGTATCACTAGCCACCTTAAACAATGCCACTTCATATAATGTTTTCATACCCTACTTCCATCATCTCATATGTATATACTGTACTCCATACCATCTACTGCATCTTGCCTATGCCGTTCGGCCATCACTCATTTATATATTTTTATGTACATATTCGTATTCATTCCTTTACACTTGTGTGTATAAGGTAGTTGTTGTGGAATTGTTAGATTACTTGTTAGATATTACTGCATGGTCGGACCTAGAAGCACAAGCATTTCGCTACACTCGCATTAACACCTGCTAACCATGTGTATGTGACAAATAAATTTGATTTCATTTGCTTCATGCCCCCTCTCAACACTATCTGTTATTGGCCCTCTAGTTGAGGTCTTGCTTCATGACCCATCTTACCGGTGCTTTCTCTTTTTTTCTCTCTCTTAGTTTCTCCCTGTCTGTCTCTGCTCAGTGTTTTGTAACAGTGGTTATCATAGAGGGTTGTGCTGCAGGAGAGGCTACTAAGTGTGTCTGAAAGTTTCTTGTCTTCTGCTTTTGATGACCTTAAAGGGATACTGCGAGATTTCGAGATTTATGATAAGATTTATTTACCGGAATACATTGTATGATGTCAACAAACATGGCACCACACATAGCTGGCAATTAGCTTAGCATTAGCTCATCATAATCAGTACAGCCTTCAAAATAGTATTTTACACACATCATATGTGTCCTTTAAAATCTATGCAATAATTTGTCTGCATGAATTGTCACCGGTACTTGAAAATAATTAGAAATTGGTGAAACAAAGCCTATAGATAATTAGCAGGCAGTGTGCCTTGGTTTAAGGGCAGCGCGGGTTAACTGTCCTGATGAGTAACAATCACATTTTGGAACAGTGAGTGTATTCTGATATTCCGCTCATAAAAAAAATCATGGTGGGGCGAACATTAGAGATATTTGGAATTCACATATGGAACAACACCGCTGGTCACCCAGAAGGGTCAACAACACCGCAGGTCACCCAGAAGGGTCAACAACACCGCTGGTCACCCAGAAGGGTCAACAACACCGCTGGTCAACCAGAAGGGTCAACAACACCGCTGGTCAACCAGAAGTGGCAACAACACCGCTTGTCAACCAGAAGTGGAAACAACACCGCTGGTCACCCAGAAGTGGAAACAACACCGCTGGTCAACCAGAAGGGGCAACGACACCGCTTGTCAACCAGAAGTGGAAACAACACCGCTGGTCACCCAGAAGGAGCAACAACACCGCTGGTCACCCAGAAGGGGCAACAACACCGCTGGTCACCCAGAAGTGGCAACAACACCGCTGGTCAACCAGAAGTGGCAACAACACCGCTGGTCAACCAGAAGTGGAAACGACACCGCTGGTCACCCAGAAGTGGCAACAACACCGCTGGTCACCCAGAAGGGGCAACAACACCGCTGGTCAACCAGAAGGGTCAACAACACCGCTGGTCACCCAGAAGGGGCAACAAGACCGCTGGTCACCCAGAAGGGGCAACAACACCGCTGGTCACCCAGAAGACGCAACAACACCGCTGGTCACCCAGAAGGGGCAACAACACCGCTGGTCACCCAGAAGGGGCAACAACACCGCTGGCCAACCAGAAGGGGCAACAACACCGCTGGTCACCCAGAAGTGGCAACAACACCGCTGGTCAACCAGAAGTGGAAACGACACCGCTGGTCACCCAGAAGGGGCAACGACACCGCTGGTCACCCAGAAGGGGCAACAACACCGCTGGTCACCCAGAAGGGGCAACAACACCGCTGGTCACCCAGAAGTGGCAACAACACCGCTGGTCACCCAGAAGTGGAAACAACATCGCTGGTCACTTGTTGTTGTTTTGTTGATGAAGCAGAGAGGAGCATCAGTATCGTGGTCAAAACAGATGGCTGTGTTCTGCTATTCAATCTCATGTGCAATGATATGCAATGGGGTCAGAGAAAAAAAACAGTGTTCGTTGTTTAGAGTAACTTTGCTGTTGTATTATCACAAACAGACCTGGCATTTTGTCCAAATACCACAAACAGACCTGGCAGTTTGACCAAATACGGATTCAATCTTTAAACAGATGACTGAGTATTTAAGGGTTGCTGTGAGTCTGTTGCGTACGCAGCTGCCAAAATGCTACCCTATTCCCTATGTAGTGCACTACTATCAACCAGAGATATAAGCCCTGGTCAAAAGTAGTGCACTATATAGGGAATAGGGTGCCATTTGGGACAAAGCCATGTCTCCATAGTGAACTACATTGTTATTTATTTTATACAGTCATTTCCGACCCCACTGTACGTATGGTATAGGTGGAACACAGAGAAATATCTGAACACATATCTCACACATCCCACAGAACATCCCAGTACCAGAGCAGACGTTGTATTCAGAACAACAGTTGCTCTCTCCAAGACATCACACAGTAGAGAGAGGTGACGTTGCTGGATGTCTCTCTGTGGGTCTATCGAAATAAGTTATGTCCCAAACGGTACCATATTCCCTATAGAGTGCACTACTTTTAACCAGAGATATGAGTCCTGGTCAAAATGTGCTGCACTATATAGGGAACAAGGTGTCTTTTAGGGACACAGTTCTATCTTTCCCTAGCTCTCCAGGGGGTCTGATAGCTCTCCTCCATCCCCATAGCTTCCCCTTTCTGTTGTACGACATCCAGAACCCTGGCTGACGAGCAGCCAGAAGGTCAATCAGGATTCATTAAGATCTACCAGCCTGTGTGTCCTAAGGATGGACTGACCCTCACAGTGACGACATTTCTCTGGATGGACTGACCCTCACAGTGACGACATTTCTCTGGATGGACTGACCCTCACAGTGACGACATTTCTCTGGATGGACTGACCCTCACAGTGACGACATTTCTCTGGATGGACTGACCCTCACAGTGACGACATTTCTCTTGATGGACTGACCCTCACAGTGACGACATTTCTCTGGATGGATTGACCCTCACAGTGACGACATTTCTCTGGATGGATTGACCCTCACAGTGACGACATTTCTCTGGTGTGCGCCGGGCGATGGGAGGCCGCTGACAGATTACCACCAAAGTGGGAGTAGAGCAGAATTAGAGAGGGCATGAACACCCTATCTATATCACCCACTATCTCTCTCTCTCTCTCTCCTTCTCTTTTCTCTCTCTGCGTCTCCATCTCTCTTCTCTTTATTTCTCTGTCTCTCTGTCTCTCTCTCTGCTTCTCTCACTCCTTCTTCCCTGTCTCTGTCTCCTTCTTCTTCTCTCTGTACCTATCTATCGGTCTATTGGTCATCGGTGGAGGATACACCTCACTAAGAAACTCTGGCAGGGCCGACGGCAGGCCGTGGGAGAGATATGGAGAGATGGAGATGGAGAGATGGAGCGAGGGAGGAGTGAAATGAGTATAAATGGTGGGTGTCAGTCTGAAAGGGGAAAGCTGGTCGTCTGTAAAATAAAAGATGTATGAGCACATCAGGATGGGTAATTCCAGCTCTCTGGGGGGGGGAAGAGAGGGAGAGAGAGAGACAGACAGACAGAGAGAGAGAGAGAGAGAGAGAGAGACACAGAGAGAGAGAGAGAGAGAGACAGAGAGACAGAGAGAGAGACACACAGAGAGAGAGAGAGAGAGAGACAGAGAGAGAGGGAAGAGGCAGAATTAATAAGATGACATTCCCTTCGATGGCCTGTGACGGAGACTTGAACGTTTTCTTTCTCTGTCCCTCTGTTTCTCTGCATCTCATCTTTCTCTCTTTTTTTCTCTTTCTGTTTCCCCGACACTTATCTTGATTTATCTGACTCCCCTCTCTCCCTGCCCCTTCCCTTCCTCATTTGTGATCTGAGTGGTGAGTCATCAAGCCGTTGTTCACCAGCACTAACTGTGAAGGGAACGATGAACCGACGTATGAATCAGGCATTTCACTGTGAGCCCTGCTCTCTGGCTGCTTCTGAAATAGCACCCTAGTCACTTTATAGTGCAGGGCCCATAGGGAAGAGGGTGCAGGGCCCATAGGGAGGAGGGTGCAGGGCCCATAGGGAAGAGGGTGCAGGGCCCATAGGGAAGAGGGTGCAGGGCCCATAGGGAAGAGGGTGCAGGGCCCATAGGGAAGAGGGTGCAGGGCCCATAGGGAAGAGGGTGCAGGGCCCATAGGGAAGAGGGTGCAAGGCCCATAGGGAAGAGGGTGCAGGGCCCATAGGGAAGAGGGTGCAGGGCCCATAGGGAAGAGGGTGCAGGGCCCATAGGGAAGAGGGTGCAGGGCCCATAGGGAAGAGGGTGCAGGGCCCATAGGGAAGAGGGTGCAGGGCCCATAGGGAAGAGGGTGCAGGGCCCATAGGGAAGAGGGTTTCTAGAGCTCCTTTCCAAGGTCACATCATGCTGACAGCAGAGCCCCTTTCCAAGGTCACATCATGCTGACAGCAGAGCCCCTTTCCAAGGTCACATCATGCTGACAGCAGAGCCCCTGTCCAAGGTCAGACCTGGGCCCTGACAGCTGAGCCCCTGTCCAAGGTCAGACCTGGGCCCTGACAGCAGAGCCCCTGTCCAAGGTCAGACCTGGGCCCTGACAACAGAGCCCCTGTCCAAGGTCAGACCTGGGCCCTGACAGCAGAGCCCCTGTCCAAGGTCAGACCTGGGCCCTGACAGCAGAGCCCCTGTCCAAGGTCAGACCTGGGCCCTGACAGCTGAGCCCCTGTCCAAGGTCAGACCTGGGCCCTGACAGCAGAGCCCCTGTCCAAGGTCAGACCTGGGCCCTGACAACAGAGCCCCTGTCCAAGGTCAGACCTGGGCCCTGACAGCAGAGCCCCTGTCCAAGGTCAGACCTGGGCCCTGACAGCAGAGCCCCTGTCCAAGGTCAGACCAGGGACCTGACAGCAGAGCCCCTGTCCAAGGTCAGACCTGGGCCCTGACAACAGAACCCCTGTCCGAGGTCAGACCTGGGCCCTGACAGCAGAGCCCCTGTCCGAGGTCAGACCTGGGACCTGACAGCAGAGCCCCTGTCCAAGGTCAGACCTGGGCCCTGACAGCAGAGCCCCTGTCCAAGGTCAGACCTGGGCCCTGAGAGCAGAGGCCCTGTCCAAGGTCAGACCTGGGCCCTGACAGCAGAGCCCCTGTCCAAGGTCAGACCTGGGCCCTGACAGCAGAGCCCTGTCCAAGGTCAGACCTGGGCCCTGACAGCAGAGCCCCTGTCCAAGGTCAGACCTGGGCCCTGACAGCAGAGCCCCTGTCCAAGTTCAGACCTGGGCCCTGACAGCAGAGCCCCTGTCCAAGGTCAGACCTGGGCCCTGAGAACAGAGCCCCTGTCCAAGGTCAGACCTGGGCCCTGACAGCAGATCCCCTGTCCAAGGTCAGACCTGGGCCCTGATAGCAGAGCCCCTGTCCAAGGTCAGACCTGGGCCCTGACAGTAAATCTCAGTAAAACAAAAATAATGGTTTTCCAAAAAAGGTCCAGTTGCCAGGAACCACATATACAAATTCCATCTAGACACCGTTGCCCTGGAGCAGTGGTGCCCAACCTTGTTATAGTCCCGTACCCCTTCAAACATTCAACCTCCAGCTGTACCCCCTTTAGCACCAGGGTTAGCGTACCCCTTCAAACATTCAACCTCCAGCTGTACCCCCTTTAGCACCAGGGTCAGCGTATCCCTTGAAACATTCAACCTCCAGCTGTACCCCCTTTAGCACCAGGGTCAGCGTATCCCTTCAAACATTCAACCTCCAGCTGTACCCCCTCTAGCACCAGGGTCAGCGCCCTCTCAAATGTTGTTTTTTGCCATCTTTGTAAGCCTGCCACACACACACACACTATACAATACATTTATTAAACATAAGAATGAGTGTTTGTCACAACCCGTCTTGTGGGAAGTGACAAAGAGCTCTTATAGGACCAGGGCACAAATAATAATATAATAATAATCAAAAATGTTGCTCTTTATTTAACCATCTTACATATAAAACCTTATTTGTTCATCGAAAATGGTGAAGAACTCACCACAGGTTAATGAGAAGGGTGTGCTTGAAAGGATGCACATAACTCTGCAATGTAGGGTTGTATTGGAGAGAGTCTCAGTCTTAAATCATTTTCCACACACAGTCTGTGCCTGTATTTAGTTTTCATGCTAGTGAGGGCCGAGAAACCCCTCTCACATAGGTACGTGGTTGCAAAGGGCTTCAGTGTCTTAACAGCGCGATTTGCCAAGGCAGGATCCTCTGAGTGAAGCCCTATCCAGAAATATGGCAGTGGCTTCTGATTTAAATTACATTTTCACAGAACCGCTTGTTGCAATTTGGATGAGGCTCTCTTGTTCAGATATCGGTAAGTGGACTGGAGGCAGGGCATGAAAGGGATAACGAATCCAGTTTGTGTCATCTGTTTCGGGAAAGTACCTGCGTAATTGTGCACTCAACTCACTCAGGTGCTTCGCTATATCACATTTAACATTGTCCATAAGCTTGAGTTCATTTGCACACAAAAAATCATACAATGACAGAAAGACCTGTGTGTTGTCCTTGTTAATGCAGACAGAGAAGAGCTCCAACTTCTGAATCATAGTTTCAATTTTGTCCCGCACATTGAATATAGTTGTGGAGAGTCCATATAATCCTAGATTTATATCATTCAGGTGAGAAAAAACATCACCCAGATAGGCCAGTCGTGTGAGAAACTCGTCATCATGCAAGCGGTCAGACAAGTGAAAATGATGGTCAGTAAAGAAAACTTTAAGCTCGTCTCTCAATTTAAAAAAACGTGTAAATATTTTCCTGCTTAATAACCAGCGCACTTCTGTATGTTGTAAAAGTGTTACATGGTCGCTGGCCATATCATTGCATAGTGCAGTAAATACAAGAGAGTTCAGGGGCCTTGCTTTAACAAAGTTAACCGTTTTTACTGTAGTGTCCAAAACATATTTCAAGCTGTCAGGCATTCCCTTGGCAGCAAGAGCCTCTCGGTGGATGCTGCAGTGTACCCAAGTGGAGTCGGGAGCAACTGCTTGCATGCGCGTTACCACTCCACTATGTCTCCCTGTCGTGGCTTTTGCTCCATCAGTACAGATACCAACATGAGCAGCAGCTACGTTTGGCTACAAACGGACCGTTGGTGGAATTCCCAAAAGGGAGTAATGGTTAATGTGATTGGATGTTAATTATTTGACTAGGCTTCCTGTATTTGACATTGTGTTGTTATTTCTCTGAACACTAGATGGTTTCATTTTATTTTTGGTAGAAGAAAAACCTTCACCTAAATGCCCCTTTGGATAAATGGAATGTTTGAAAATGTGAAGAAAATGTGAATCACATTTTTATTTGCCAAACCACTGACGGCACCCCAGTTTGGGAATACCTGCCCTAGAGTACACAAAAAACTATACATACTGTACCTCGGCCTAAACATCAGCGCCACAGGTAACTTCCACAAAACTGTGAACGAGCTGAGAGACAAGGCAAGAAGGGCCTTCTATACCATTGAAAGGAACATAAAATTCAACAATTAGGATCTGGCTAAAAATACTTGATTCAGTTATAGAACCCATTGCCCTTTATGGTTGTGAGGTCTGGGGTCCTGCTCACCAACCAAGAATTCATAAAATGGGAAAAACACCAAATTGAGACTCTGCATGCAGAATTCTGCAAAAATATCCTCTGTGTACAACGCTAACTATTAAAATCCAGAAAAGAGACGTTAAATTCTACAATAACCTAAAAGGAAGCGATTCCCAAACCTTCCATAGCAAAGCCATCACCTACAGAGAGATGAACCTGGAGAAGAGTCCCCTTAGCAAGCTTGTCCTGGGGCTCTGTTCACAAACACAAACAGACCCCACAGAGCCCCAAGACAGCAACACAATTAGACACAACCAAATCACGAGAAAACAAAAAGATACACATTGGAAATAATTAACAAAAAAAAGAGCAAACTAGAATGCTATTTGGCCCTAAACAGAGAGTACACAGTGGCACTGTGACTGACCCAAACTTTAGGAAAGCTTTGACTATGTACAGACTCAGTGAGCATAGCCTTGCTATTGAGAAAGGCCGACGTAGGCAGACATGGCTCTCAAGAAAAGACAGGCTGTGTGCAACACTGCCCACAAAATGAGGTGGAAACTGAGCTGAACTTCCTAACCTCCTGCCAAATGTATAACCATATCAGAGACACATATTTCCCTCAGATTACACAGATCCACAAAGAATTCGAAAACAAACCAGATTTTGATGAACTCCCATATCTACTGGGTGAAATACCACAGTGTGCCATCACAGCAGCAAGGTTTGTGACCTGTTGCCACAAGAAAAGGGCAACCAGTGAAGAACAAACACAATTGTAAATAAAACCCATATTTATGTTTATTTGTTTTCCCTTTTGTAATTTAACTTAGGGCAAGGCCCCTTTTTTCTCAATTTCCGCCTGAATGACTTGCCCAAAGTAAATGGCCTGTTACTCAGGCCCTGAAGCCAGAATATGCATATAATTGGTACCATTGGAAAGAAACCACTTAGGAGTGTAGGAGAATATAACATGTAGAAGAATATAACACAATAGATATGGTAGGAGAAAATTCAAAGAAAAAACAACTATATTTTTTTTGAGAGACCATCCTCTTACAATGGCAAGTAATGTAAGGTCATACTGAAAATTTGCTCCCTGGATGCAATTCCTATGGCTTCCACAGGGTGTCAGCAGTCTATGTTCAAGGTTTCTGGCTTGTAACTTCAAAAACAAATAAGAAATAACAGTTTTAGTAGAAGGACACAGTGTTGGAAATTCGTGTTTGCGCACGCCATGAAGACAGGACGCACCTGCTAAAATCGGTTTCCTATTGAACACTTCTTTCTGTTAGAAATATTATAGTTTGATTACATTGTAGGGTACCTGAGGAGTAAATAGAAACATATTTTGACTTGTTGAAACAAAGTTTAAGGGTAGATTTTCGGATTCCTTTCTCTGCATGTTGAACGAGTGGATTACTCAAATCGATGGCGCCAACTAAACTGACTTTTTGAGATATAAAGAAGGATTTTATCTAACAAAACGACATGTTATAGCTGGGACCCTTTGAATGACAAATCAGAGGAAGATTTTCAAAAAGTAAGTGAATATTTAATCGCTATTTGTGAATTTATGAAACCTGTGCGGGTGGAAAATTATTTTGATGTGGGGCGCCATCCTCAAACAATCGCATGGCATGTTTTCGCTGTAATAGCTACTGTAAATCGGGCAGTCCAGTTAGATTAACAAGAATTTAAGCTTTCAACCGATGTGAGACACTTTTATATATATATATATATATATATATACCTAAATGTTTAATTTCCATCATTTTCATGATTATTTATTTGAATTGCGCGTCCTCCAGTTTCACCAGAAGTTGTCCCGCTAGTGGGACGCCTAGCCCTAAAAGGTAACCATTTGCACATCGTTACAACACTGTATTTATACATAATGTGATATTTTTAATGTCTTTTATTCTTTTCGATCTTCTGTGAGAGTAATGTTTACTGTTCATTTTTATTGTTTATTTCACTTTTGTATATTACCTACTTCACTTGCTTTGGCAATGTTAACACATGTTTCCCATGTCAATAAAGCCCCTTGAATTGAATTGATTTGAGAGAGAGACCCCCTATTCCCTATGTAGTGCACTATGTATATACGAGTCCTGGAACTGATGTACTTGAACAATCCAGTTCCCCACACAGTCTCTGGCACAACGTTGCACTATATGGGGAAGAGGCTGTCATTTTAGATTGTAATTTTCTACAGCTTTCTGATGTTAATATTTTGTGCTGCTGAGACAGACAGACAGACAGAACCAGTGCTCAGTGTGCAGCCATGTTGACAGTGAGGGGAGTAATGTGTTGGGTGTGTGAGTGTTCCCATCATCACAACATCAGCCATCAAACAGATTAACAGGACTACTGCTGTGTGGCTGCACAGGGTCTGGGCTGGGCCTGGCTGGTATGGGATGGTCTGGTAGGGTCTGGGCTGGGCTGGGCTGGTATGGGATGGTAGGGTCTGGGCTGGTCTGGTCTGGGCCTGGCTGGTCTGGTCTGGGCCTGTCTGGTCTGGGCCTGGCTGGTCTGGTCTGGGCCTGGCTGCACAGTGTCTGGTCTGGTCTGGTCTGGTATGGTAGGGTCTGGTCTGGTATGGTAGGGTCTGGGCTGGGCTGGTCTGGTATGGGCTGGTAGGGTCTGGGCTGGTAGGGTCTGGGCTGGTAGGGTCTGGCTGGTCTGGTCTGGGCCTGGCTGGGCTGGTCTGGTCTGGGCCTGGCTGGGCTGGTCTGGTCTGGGCCTGGCTGGTCTGGTCTGGGCCTGGCTGGGCTGGTCTGGGCCTGGCTGGTATGGTAGGGTCTGGTCTGGGCCTGGCTGGTAGGGTCTGGGCTGGGCTGGTCTGGGCCTGGCTGGTATGGTATGGGATGGTCTGGTCTGGGTCTGGGCTGGTAGGGTCTGGACTGGTAGGGTCTGGGCTGGTCTGGTCTGAGTTGGTCTGGGCTGGTCTGGTATGGTCTGGTCTGGGATGGGTTGGTCTGGTCTGGGTTGGGCTGGTCTGGTAGGGTCTGGTAGGGTCTGGTAGGGTCTGGGCTGGTAGGGTCTGGTCTGGGCTGGTCTGAGTTGGGCTGGGCTGGTATGGTATGGTCTGGGATGGGTTGGTCTGGTCTGGTCTGGTCTGGGTTGGGCTGGTATGGTCGGGGCTATTAAATTACCAACAAACCAAGTAGCAGACAATTCATTTCATTACAGTTACATTACATAACATAACATTACAGGTACATAACATTACATTACAGTTACAGTTACTTTACATAACATTACAGTTACATTACAGTTACATAACATTACATTACATTACAGTTACATTACAGTTACATTACATTACAGTTACATTACAGTTACATTACAGTTACATAACATTACATTACAGTTACATTACAGTTACATTACAGTTACATGACATTAGTTACATGACATTACAGTTACATTACAGTTACATAACATTACATTACAGTTACATTACAGTTACATTACAGTTACATTACAGTTACATGACATTAGTTACATTACATTACATCACATCACATTACATTACATTTGGTCGGCCGGTTGCTCACCTAGTGGGAGGACAGAAATAATATATTATCTAAAAGAAAACATTAATTCAGAACCGATGCAGTGAATACAGACAAAATATTATCGCGTCCCAATTGGCACCCTATTATTCCCTTGGGTCAATTTGTAACTAAACCAGAATGTTGTTTAAATGGACAGAGGAATGCCTGACGGGGATATTGATTATACAGTTACATTTACATTTACATTTAAGTCATTTAGCAGACGCTCTTATCCAGAGCGACTTACACATTGGTGCATTCACCTATAATATCCAGTAGAACAAACACTTTACAATAGTGCATCTAAATCCTTTAAAGGGGGGGGGGGGGGGGTTAGAAGGATTACTTTATCCTATCCCAGGTATTCCTTAAAGAGGTGGGATTTCAGGTGTCTCCGGAAGGTGGTGATTGACTCCGCTGTCCTGGCATCGTGAGGGAGATTGTTCCACCATTGGGGTGCCAGAGCGGCGAACAGTTTTGACTGGGCTGAGCGGGAACTGTGCTTCCTCAGAGGTAGGGAGGCGAGCAGGCCA
Organism: Salmo trutta; assembly: GCF_901001165.1. Taxonomy (NCBI): domain Eukaryota; kingdom Metazoa; phylum Chordata; class Actinopteri; order Salmoniformes; family Salmonidae; genus Salmo; species Salmo trutta. The sequence continues at coordinate 2,035,376 of NC_042959.1, forward strand.
GAGGTGGATGAACGCAGTGCCCTTGTTTGGGTGTAGGGCCTGATCAGAGCCTGAAGGTACGGAGGTGCCGTTCCCCTCACAGCTCCGTAGGCAAGCACCATGGTCTTGTAGCGGATGCGAGCTTCAACTGGAAGCCAGTGGAGTGTGCGGAGGAGCGGGGTGACGTGAGAGAACTTGGGAAGGTTGAACACCAGACGGGCTGCGGCGTTCTGGATGAGTTGTAGGGGTTTGATGGCACAGGCAGGGAGCCCAGCCAACAGCGAGTTGCAGTAATCCAGACGGGAGATGACAAGTGCCTGGATTAGGACCTGCGCCGCTTCCTGTGTGAGGCAGGGTCGTACTCTGCGAATGTTGTAGAGCATGAACCTACAGGATCGGGTCACCGCCTTGATGTTAGTGGAGAACGACAGGGTGTTGTCCAGGATCACGCCAAGGTTCTTAGCACTCTGGGAGGAGGACACAAGGGAGTTGTCAACCGTGATGGCGAGATCATGGAACGGGCAGTCCTTCCCCGGGAGGAAGAGCAGCTCCGTCTTGCCGAGGTTCAGCTTGAGGTGGTGATCCGTCATCCACACTGATATGTCTGCCAGACATGCAGAGATGCGATTCGCCACCTGGTTGTCAGAAGGGGGAAAGGAGAAGATTAATTGTGTGTCGTCTGCATAGCAATGATAGGAGAGACCGTGTGAGGATATGACAGAGCCAAGTGACTTGGTGTATAGCGAGAATAGGAGAGGGCCTAGAACAGAGCCCTGGGGGACACCAGTGGTGAGAGCACGTGGTGCGGAGACAGCTTCTCGCCACGCCACCTGGTAGGAGCGACCTGTCAGGTAGGATGCAATCCAAGCGTGGGCCGCGCCGGAGATGCCCAGCTCGGAGAGGGTGGAGAGGAGGATCTGATGGTTCACAGTATCAAAGGCAGCAGATAGGTCTAGAAGGATGAGAGCAGAGGAGAGAGAGTTAGCTTTAGCAGTGCGGAGAGCCTCCGTGACACAGAGAAGGGCAGTCTCAGTTGAATGCCCAGTCTTGAAACCTGACTGATTAGGATCAAGAAGGTCGTTCTGAGAGAGATAGCAGGAGAGCTGGCCAAGGACGGCACGTTCAAGAGTTTTGGAGAGAAAAGAAAGAAGGGATACTGGTCTGTAGTTGTTGACATCGGAGGGATCGAGTGTAGGTTTTTTCAGAAGGGGTGCAACTCTCGCTCTCTTGAAGACGGAAGGGACGTAGCCAGCGGTCAAGGATGAGTTGATGAGCGAGGTGAGGTAGGGGAGAAGGTCTCCGGAAATGGTCTGGAGAAGAGAGGAGGGGATAGGGTCAAGTGGGCAGGTTGTTGGGCGGCCGGCCGTCACAAGACGCGAGATTTCATCTGGAGAGAGGGGGGAGAAAGAGGTCAAAGCACAGGGTAGGGCAGTGTGAGCAGGACCAGCGGTGTCGCTTGACTTAGCAAACGAGGATCGGATGTCGTCAACCTTCTTTTCAAAATGGTTGACGAAGTCATCCGCAGTGAGGGAGGAGGGGGGGGGAGGGGGAGGAGGATTCAGGAGGGAGGAGAAGGTAGCAAAAAGCTTCCTAGGGTTAGAGGCAGATGCTTGGAATTTAGAGTGGTAGAAAGTGGCTTTAGCAGCAGAGACAGAAGAGGAAAATGTAGAGAGGAGGGAGTGAAAGGATGCGAGGTCCGCAGGGAGGCGAGTTTTCCTCCATTTCCGCTCGGCTGCCCGGAGCCCTGTTCTGTGAGCTCGCAGTGAGTCGTCGAGCCACGGAGCAGGAGGGGAGGGCCGAGCCGGCCTGGAGGATAGGGGACAGAGAAAATCAAAGGATACAGAGAGGGAGGAGAGGAGGGTTGAGGAGGCAAAATCAGGAGATAGGTTGGAGAAGGTTTGAGCAGAGGGAAGAGATGATAGGATGGAAGAGGAGAGAGTAGCAGGAGAGAGAGAGCGAAGGTTGGGACGGCGCAATACCATCCGAGTAGGGGCAGAGTGAGAAGTTTTTGATGAGAGCGAGAGGGAAAAGGATACAAGGTAGTGGTCGGAGACTTGGAGAGGAGTTGCAATGAGATTAGCGGAAGAACAGCATCTAGTAAAGATGAGGTCAAGCGTATTGCCTGCCTTGTGAGTAGGGGGGGAAGGTGAGAGGGTGAGGTCAAAAGAGGAGAGGAGTGGAAAGAAGGAGGCAGAGAGGAATGAGTCGAAGGTAGACGTGGGGAGGTTAAAGTCACCCAGAACTGTGAGAGGTGAGCCATCCTCAGGGAAGGAACTTATCAAGGCGTCAAGCTCATTGATGAACTCTCCAAGGGAACCTGGAGGGCGATAAATGATGAGGATGTTAAGCTTGAAAGGGCTGGTAACTGTGACAGCATGGAATTCAAATGAGGAGATAGACAGATGGGTCAGGGGAGAAAGAGAGAATGTCCACTTGGGAGAGATGAGGATTCCAGTGCCACCACCCCGCTGGCTCGATGCTCTAGGGGTATGTGAGAACACGTGGCCAGACGAGGAGAGAGCAGTAGGAGTAGCAGTGTTATCTGTGGTGATCCATGTTTCCGTCAGCGCCAGGAAGTCTAGGGACTGGAGGGTAGCATAGGCTGAGATGAACTCAGCCTTGTTGGCCGCAGACCGGCAGTTCCAGAGGCTGCCAGAGACCTGGAACTCCACGTGGGTCGTGCGCGCTGGGACCACCAGGTTAGAGTGGCAGCGGCCACGCGGTGTGAAGCGTTTGTATGGCCTGTGCAGAGTGGAGAGAACCGGGATAGACAGACACATAGTTGACAAGCTACAGAAGAGGCTACGCTAATGCAAAGGAGATTGGAATGACAAGTGGACTACACGTCTCGAATGTTCAGAAAGTTAAGCTTACGTTGCAGAAAATCTATTGACTAAAATGACGGAAATGATACAGTACTGCTGGCTGGTGGAGTAGGCTAGCTAGCAGTGGCTGCGTTGTTGACTTTGTTTGACCGTGTAGCTGGCTAGGTGTAGCTGGCTAGGTGACCTCGATAGTTTCAGTACTACACCTTGTCATGATACCAAAGCAACTTTGTAGCTAGCTAACATAACACTAGTCAAGACGTTCCTTTGTAATGTATTTTAGTTTCTACAGTGTTACTAGTTGGCTGGGTTAGGAAAAATGGCGTCGCGGGGGACGGCAGTAGCTGGCTAGCTAACCTCGGTAATTACTAAACTACACAATTATCAAGCTATGACAAAGACAACTATGTAGCTAGCTAGCCAACACTGCACTAGTCAAATCGTTCCGTTGTAAAGTATTGGTATCTACAGCGCTGCTAGTCGGTAACGGTTGGCTAGCTGTTGGCTAGCTAGCTAGCAGTGGATTAATGATGACTAGGTGTGTTGACTACGTCTGGCGTCGCGGCTGGCTACTTACTAATAATTACTCTAAACTACACAATTATCTTAGATGCAAAGACAACTAAGTAGCTGGCTCACTAACACTACACTAGTCAAGTCGTTCCGTTGTAATGTAATAGATAGTGCAGCTAGTCGGTGGAAGTTGGCTGGTTGGCTAGCTAGCAGTGTTGACTAGCTAGCTAGCAGTGATGACTACGTTAGGAGGACGAAGATAGCTAACTTCGATAATTACTCTAAGCTACACGATTATCTTTGATACAAAGAAGGCTATGTAGCTAGCTAAGAAAATAAAAGAATTGCTCGGATCAAACAAATCAAACCGTTGTAATGTAGTGAAGTGTAATATTACCTGTGGAGTGAAGCGTAGTGCGACTGCTCGCTCCAAACCGGAAGATATATATTATCTAAAAGAAAACATTAATTCAGAACCGATGCAGTGAATACAGACAAAATATTATCGCGTCCCAATTGGCACCCTATTATTCCCTTGGGTCAATTTGTAACTAAACCAGAATGTTGTTTAAATGGACAGAGGAATGCCTGACGGGGATATTGATTATACAGTTACATTTACATTTACATTTAAGTCATTTAGCAGTTGATGGATCGTATTGGTATTGATTAGCTAAACACAGGGTTTTACCTGCCGGATCGATCGGAGCGCTGATAAATCATCATCATCGTTATTATTCCGTATGAATGTTACGCCAGGAAGCTCACAGGAAGAGCTTCCTGAAGAGAAGCTAAAGATGTCATCACGGCTAAAGAATGGACTTGGGCCTCCCTAACCCTCCATAATAACTCCTACAGCGAGACAGTCCAAGGGTGCATCTCAAATGGCACCCTATTCCCTATATAACGCCCTACTTTTTTTGGACCAAAGCCCTATGGGTCAGCACTGAATAGGGTGCCATTTGGGAAGTAGACCGACTCTCTCTAAAATAGGCTAATGACATTTTTTTTTTACCCAGCCAAGAAAGAAGAGGTAAGAATCCTCTATACCTGTTTCAGCGTGTTGATTTACTATGAATCATATGGAAGTGCTGGATAGTACTGGCGGCCCATAATGACGGCGATCACGCCTTCGCTGTTTAGAAAACTGATCGAAGAAATTATACATCTGTATCTGAAAGGCAATGTGGTGTAGAAAATGGAACAAGTGTTGACCAATAAGCTGAGAGAGAGAGAGAGAGAGAGAGAGAGAGAGAGAGAGAGAGAGAGAGAGAGAGAGAGAGAGAGAGAGAGAGAGAGAGAGAGAGAGAGAGGAAAAAAAAACAATCTGGCATCATCAGTATGTGTACGGTCATTGAGAAACACTCCGTCTTGTGTGTTGTCACAACAGAACAATTCACAATCTTCCTTCCATAGAATATTTAATTGCAATGAATATTATTTTATCTTAATTTTTGTTTGTCATTCCTCTGGAATAGTTAGAGAAGGAGTAGAACAGATCTGTATCTCTGATATCATCTATAGAGAAGGAAATAGAACAGATATATATACAAAAGTATGTGGACACCCCTTTAAATTAGTGGATTCGGCTATTTCAGCCACACCCGTTGCTGACAGGTGTATAAAATCGAGCACACAGCCATGCGATCTCCATAGACAAACATTGGCAGTAGAATGGCTTTGCTGAAGAGCTCAGTGACTTTCAACGTGGCACCGTCATAGGATGCCACCTTTCCAACAAGTCAGTTTGTCAAATTTCTTCCCTGCTAGAGCTGAACCGGTCAACTGTAAGAGCTGTTATTGTGATGTGAAAACGTCTAGGAGCAACAACGGCTCAGCGGCGAAGTGGTAAGCCACACAAGCTCACAGAACGGGACCACCGAGTGCTAAACCACGTAAAAATCGTCTGTCCTCGGTTGCAACACTCACTACTGAGTTCCAAACTGCCTCTGGAAGCAATGTCAGAACAAGAGCTGTTCGTCGGGAGCTTCATGAAATGGGATTCCATGGCCAAGCAGCCGCACACAAGCCTAAGGTCACCATGCCAAATGACAACCGTCGGCTGGAGTGGTGTAAAGCTCACCGCCATTGGACTCTGGAGCAGTGGAAACGCGTTCTCTGGAGTGATGAATCATGCTTCACCATCTGGCAGTCCGACAGATGAATCTGGGTTTGGCGGATGCCAGGAGAACGCTACCTGCCAGAATGCACAGTGCCAACTGTAAAGTTTGGTGGAGGAGGAATAATGGTCTGGGGCTGTTTTTCATGGTTCAGGCCCCTTAGTTCCAGTGAAGGGAAATCTTAACGCTACAGCATACAATGACATTCTAGACAATTCTGTGCTTCCAACTTTGTGGCAACAGTTTGGGGAAGGCCCTTTCCTGTTTCAGCATGACAATGCCCCCGTGCACAAAGCTAGATCCATACAGAAATGGTTTGTCGAGATCGGTGTGGAAGAACTTGACTGGCCTGCACAGAGCCCTGACCTCAACCCCATCGAACACCTTTGGGATGAATTGAAACGTCGACTGCGAGCCATGCCTAATCGCCCAACATCAGTGCCTCACTAATGCTCTTGTGGCTGAATGAAAGCAAGTCCCCACAGCAATGTACCAACATCTAGTGGAAAGCCTTCCCAGAAGAGTGGAGGCTGTTATAGCAGCAAAGGGGGAGACCAACTCCATATTAAAACCCATGATTTTGGAATGAGATGTTGGATGAGCAGGTGTCCACATACTTTTGGTCATGTAGTGTAGTTCTGGTATGGTACATCTGTCTCTCGGCCTTAATTCCAAATGGAACCTTATACTCATAGGCCACTGGTCTAAAGCAGTGCACAACGTAGAGAATAGGGTGCCATTTGGCCTCTGGTCTAAAGCAGTGCACTACATTGAGAATAGGGTGCCATTTGGCCTCTGGGCTAAAGCAGTGCACTACGTAGAGAATAGGGTGCCGTTTGGGATGCAGAATTTTACGTTGATGGAACACTCACTATGAAGCGGTCTTCTCCTCAGACAAACAAACACACCAACGTATTTTGTTTATTATTCTCTCCAAAGGAAAGAAAGACAGAGCTGAGCTGTCAACAGTGATCCATGTCTAGAACCCAGTCAGGACAAGCCCTGTGAGACCATCTAGATCTATCCACTGTCTGTCTGCAGCTAATAAAGGACTCCTGGGATGCCCACGAGCGCGCGCACACACACACACACACACACACACACACGCACACGCACCCACGAGTGCGCACACTGTCTGAGTAGAACTAACGAAGGCCAGCTGGGACAATCTCTCTCTCTCTCTCTCTCTCTCTCTCTCTCTCTGTCTATAACTGTCTAGTCCCGACTGGGACTCTCTCTCTGTCTCTCTCTGTCTCTCTCTCTCTCTCTCTCTCTCTCTCTGTCTCTCTCTGTCTCTCTCTGTCTCTCTCTCTCTCTCTCTCTCTCTCTCTCTGTCTCTCTCTGTCTCTCTCTGTCTCTCTCTCTCTCTTTCTGTCTATAACTGTCTAGTCCCGACTGGGACTCTCTCTCTGTCTCTCTCTGTCTCTCTCTGTCTCTCTCTCTCTGTCTCTCTGTCTCTCTCTGTCTCTCTCTCTCTCTCTCTCTCTCTCTCTCTCTGTCTCTCTCTTTCTCTCTTTCTCTTTCTCTCTCTGCTCTCTCTTTCTCTCTCTCTCGCTCTCTGTCTATAACTGTCTAGTCCCGACTGGGACTCTCTCTCGCTCTCTGTCTATAACTGTCTAGTTCCAGCTGGGATGCGGGGTGTCTGGGGTGTCTTGACGGTGACATTGCTGCTACTGACAGGTTCCTCTGCTCTATTCTGAGAGAATGTCAGAAATTGGAAACGCTGAGTTGAGATGGATGAGAGCTCATCATTGTCTGTCCCTTAGAGCATCATGCCCTGGTGTGTGTGCGTGCATGCGAGTGTGTGTGCGTGTGTGTGTCTCTCCCTTTGTGAGTGTGTGTGCGTACATGCGTGTGTGTGTGTGTGTGTGTGCGTGCATGCGAGTGTGTGTGCGTGTGTGTGTCTCTCCCTTTGTGAGTGTGTGTGCGTACATGCGAGTGTGTGTGTGTGTGTGTGTGTGTGCGTGCCCACAGGGCTGAATTTAAACCAAATGTGGCCTATAAATCTAACCTGCTGCTCAGGGCTACCTAATGGAAACTAATAGACAGCTTCAGAATGAAGCCATCCATTCTCGTCCCTCTTCTGTTTCCATCCATTCTGTCCTGTTTCCATCCATTCTGTCCTGTTTCCATCCATTCTGTCCTGTTTCCATCCATTCTGTCCTGTTTCCAACCATTCTGTCCTGTTTCCATCCGTGTTCTGTGTTTCCAACCATTCTGTCCTGTTTCCATCCATTCTGTCCTGTTTCCATCCATTCTGTCCTGTTTCCATCCATTCTGTCCTGTTTCCATCCATTCTGTTCTGTTTCCATCCATTATGTTCTGTCCTGTTTCCATCCATTCTGCTCCCTGTTCTGTACAAGCCATTCTGTCCTGTTTCCATCCGTGCTCTGTGTTTCCATCCATTCTGTCCTGTTTCCATCCATTCTGTCCTGTTTCCAACCATTCTGTCCTGTTTCCATCCATTCTGTTCTGTCCTGTTTCCATCCATTCTGTCCTGTTTCCATCCATTCTGTTCTGTTTCCATCCATTCTGTCCTGTTTCCATCCATTCTGTCCTGTTTCCATCCGTGCTCTGTGTTTCCATCCATTCTGTCCTGTTTCCATCCATTCTGTCCTGTTTCCAACCATTCTGTCCTGTTTCCATCCATTCTGTTCTGTCCTGTTTCCATCCATTCTGTCCTGTTTCCAACCATTCTGTCCTGTTTCCATCCATTCTGTTCTGTCCTGTTTCCATCCATTCTGTTCTGTCCTGTTTCCATCCATTCTGTTCTGTTTCCATCCATTCTGTCCTGTTTCCATCCATTCCAGTCTGTTTCCATCCGTTCTTCTCTGTTTCCATCCATTCATCTGTTTCCAACCATTCTGTCCCGTTTCCCAGGTCAATAAGTTGCGACTTCTGTTCTCCATTGTGCTGAAGACAGCTGTCGAGGGTTTTACAGCCAGGCTGTAGACCTGTGGAGAAGGATTTAGGGTAGTTAGTCTACATATATATATATCATGATACAGCTGTCTGAAGGTTATCACAGACAATTTAATTGTCGGCTTATGCTGATGATGTCACAGCGTTTTATTAATGGGGAGGGAGATACGTATAGCAGGGCTTTAGAGTTGTTTTGAGGGGTGCAGCATCAGCTGAGGTGAACTGGGAGAAGAGTGAGAGTCTGATTGTGGGGAGATGAGTCAATGAGTCAGAGCAGTATCTACTAGTCTTCCTGGGGGGGTTACAGTGAGTCAGAGCAGTATCTACTAGTCTTCCTGGGGGGTTACAGTGAGTCAGAGCAGTATCTACTAGTCTTCCTGGGGGGGTTACAGTGAGTCAGAGCAGTATCTACTAGTCTTCCTGGGGGGGTTACAGTGAGTCAGAGCAGTATCTCCTAGTCTTCCTGGGGGGGTTACAATGAGTCAGAGCAGTATCTACTAGTCTTCCTGGGGGGGTTACAATGAGTCAGAGCAGGATCTACTAGTCTTCCTGGGGGATCAGAGCAGTATCTACTAGTCTTCCTGGGGGGGTTACAATGAGTCAGAGCAGGATATCCTAGTCTTCCTGGGGGAGCCAGAGCAGTATCTCCTAGTCTTCCTGGGGGGGTTACAGTGAGTCAGAGCAGTATCTACTAGTCTTCCTGGGGGGGGTTACAATGAGTCAGAGCAGGATCTACTAGTCTTCCTGGGGGATCAGAGCAGTATCTACTAGTCTTCCTGGGGGGGTTACAATGAGTCAGAGCAGGATATCCTAGTCTTCCTGGGGGAGCCAGAGCAGTATCTCCTAGTCTTCCTGGGGGGGTTACAGTGAGTCAGAGCAGTATCTACTAGTCTTCCTGGGGGGGTTACAGTGAGTCAGAGCAGTATCTACTAGTCTTCCTGGGGGGGTTACAGTGAGTCAGAGCAGTATCTACTAGTCTTCCTGGGGGGGTTACAGTGAGTCAGAGCAGTATCTCTTAGTCTTCCTGGGGGGGTTACAATGAGTCAGAGCAGTATCTACTAGTCTTCCTGGGGGGGTTACAATGAGTCAGAGCAGGATCTACTAGTCTTCCTGGGGGATCAGAGCAGTATCTACTAGTCTTCCTGGGGGGGTTACAATGAGTCAGAGCAGGATATCCTAGTCTTCCTGGGGGAGCCAGAGCAGTATCTCCTAGTCTTCCTGGGGGGGTTACAGTGAGTCAGAGCAGTATCTACTAGTCTTCCTGGGGGGTTACAGTGGATCTACTAGTCTTCCTGGGGGGGTTACAGTGGATCTACTAGTCTTCCTGGGGGGGTTACAGTGAGTCAGAGCAGTATCTACTAGTCTTCCTGGGGGGGTTACAGTGAGTCAGAGCAGTATCTACTAGTCTTCCTGGGGGAGTCAGAGCAGTATCTACTAGTCTTCCTGGGGGGGTTACAGTGAGTCAGAGCAGTATCTACTAGTCTTCCTGGGGGGATCAGAGCAGTATCTACTAGTCTTCCTGGGGGGGTTACAAAGAGCCAGAGCAGGATATCCTAGTCTTCCTGGGGGGATTACAGTGAGTCAGAGCAGTATCTACTAGTCTTCCTGGGGGGGTTACAGTGAGTCAGAGCAGGATCTTCTGGTCTTCCTGGTGGGCTACAGTTGGTCAGAGTAGGGATTAAGTTATTTGGGGTCTTCTTGGGGACCTCAGAGTTTCAGGATAGAAATCAGGAAGTTGGTGGACAAGGTTGCGGCTAAGTTGTCTAAATGCCAGTGGTTTTTTAGCCACTGTTTCACAACCCACTCATCCAGATCAGAGTGCTGGCCTCTGCCAGCTTGTGTGCCAGGCTTGTGAGAGCGGGTTGGGGGACCTGGAAGAAGATGCTGGGTGGAACTCTGTCAGCGACATGGTGGAGGCTTCCTCCATAATATCAACCAGACTGCTGCAGCAGGTGGTGGAAGGGGTCCGTGCTGCACTACCGGGCTCCTTCAGAGAGTTGCAGGGGGAGAAGGCAGAGACTGGACCGTCTAACCACGAATGACACTGACCTACCTTTTTTTCACCATTGCTGCCGCTGAAAGGGAACATCAGGAGTGAGAGGGAATGATCCTATTGCTCAAGGCTCCAGAGCTGGGGACTTTTTGCACAATCAGCAAAAAGAAACTGTACGTAGTGGCTGTGAAGGTGGCTTAGAAAGACCATCTGCATGGGCTGAGGGCAACGGGTTGGCCCGGGGGGGTTTGGGACCGGGTTCTTCTCTGAGAGGATGTTGGCGCTCCCTGTATAAGCCTCTCATAGAGAAGTGTATTGCTGAGCTATAGTGGAGGATTATTCACAATGCTATTGACAGGTATGTGTCTCACCTTGATCAATCAGTGGGGAGCGAGTGACTGTTTTGGTGGTGTACAGGCCTAGGGTTGTACACCACCCACACATTTATGCAGATTGAGTACCCGGAGCTGTCTATATTGCGGGACTACATGACATTATAGTTCCACTTGTCCATTAAAAAGACCAGGCTCATCAGTAGGTACTAGTACTCTGGTGAGACGTACAGGGATTTTCCAATCTCCCATTACTCGTAGCCCTCTCCATGCCACCCTGTTGTGTGGTGACCAGGCCAAATCTCTCCGTGGGCTCGTTGACTCTGGGGCCGATGAGAGCTTTAATGACGCCACCTTGTTGTCGGAGCTGGGTATCGCCACTCAACCCCTCTCCATTCCCATGGACTTCAGAGCGTTAGTTGGGCGCTCTATTGGCAGAGTCACCCGCAATACGGTTCCTATCAACCTACGAGTATCAGGAAATCACAGTGAGTGTATGCGGTTCCTGCTCATAGAATCTCCCCATGTATCCATGATTTTGGGGTATTCATTGTTCCAGAAGCACAATCCCCTGATAGACTGGGCTACTGGTTCTATTCTGGGTTGGGGCCCGTTCTGCCATGCCTATTGCCTTAAGTTGGTACAGCCAGCCCCCGGGACGTCTTCCTGCAGGCTTGGGAGAAACCTCGGATCTCTCCGCCATTCCTGCGGAGTACCTGGACCTCCTGGAGGTCTTCAACAAGGCCCGCGCTACGTCTCTTGCTCCGTATCAACCCTATGACTACGCCATTGACCTTCTCCCGGGCACTACACCACCTCAGAGGTGGCATTACTCCCTGTCGGGTTCAGAGACCAAGGCGATGGAGGATTACATTGAGGACTCTCTCGCTGCAGGGAGTATTCGTCCTTCTGCCCCTCCCACCGGTGCAGGGTTCTTCTTTGTGGAGAAGAAGGACAAAACCCTGCGCCTGTGTATCGAAAACTTGGGGCCTTAATGACATCACGATTAAAAACCATTACCTTCTACCACTCATCTCCTCAGCTTTCGAACCTCTTCAGGGAGTGACCGTCTTATCAAAGTTGGAACTTCAAGATGCCTACCATCTGTTTCGGATACAGGAAGGAGACGAGTGGAAGACAGCCTTTAACATGGCTAGCGGGCACTATGAGTACTTTGTTATGCCATTCGGACTAACCAACGCTCGTGCTGTGTTCCAAGTCCTGGTCAACGATGTGTTCCTGGACATGCTGAACCAGTTCGTGTTTGTCTACCTCGACAACATCTTGGTCTTTTCCTGTTCGGCTCAAGAGCACGTCCTCCACGGTCCTTCAGCGTCTCCTGGAGAACCAGCTTTTTGTTAAAGTGGAGAAGTGTGAATATCATCGCTCCACCATCTCCTTCCTAGGATACGTCATCGCTGCAGGACATATACAGATGGATCCAGACAAGGTGAGAGCGGTGGTGGATTGGCCTCAACCCACATCCAGAGTGCAGCTGTAATGTTTCCTGGGATTTGCTAACTTCCATTCATGTGGTCTCCAGCAGCTGACCGGTCGTTCTCGCACCTCAAGCATCGGCTCACTACAGCCCCAATCTTAATCCATCCGGACCCATCCTGCCAGTTCGTGGTGGAGGTTGATGGTTCAGATGTCAGAGTGGGGACCGTCATGTTCCCAGCATTCTACCCAGGACCAAAAGCTGCACCCCTGCGCTTTTCTCTCCTATCGTCTTACCCCTGCTGAGACGAAATACAATGTTTTTCACCCGTTTCAATTTCACTCTCTCCTACCACACGGGGTTCAAGAATGTGAGGTCTGATGCTACTAATCCGTTGGACCCCGAGACCATCCTCCAGGGGGGGTCTGGGTAACCGGATGTTTGTCCCGGACTCTGCCCGGTCTCTGGTCCTGGAATGGGCACATTCCTCAAGACTGACCTGCCATCCAGGCTCCGGTCGGACCCTGGGTTTCATCCGACAACACTTTTGGTGGTCTTCCATGGTTCCTGATGTCTCCGCATTCGTCGCCGCACTGTGTGTGCACAAAATAATACTCAGCAGTAAGCTCCGGCTGGCCTTCTTCAACCACTCCCTTTTCCTCACCACCCCTGGTCCCATATATCCATGGACTTTGTTACTGGTCTTCCTCCATCAGATGGCAACACCACGATCCTGACAGTGGTGGATAGGTTTTCTAAAGCTGCCCGTTTAATTTAATTTCATCGCAAGTTAACCTCAGCCAAGGAGACAGCTCAGCTCATTGAGCAGCTTGTCTTCCGGATCCATGGACTTCCGGTCGACATGGTCTACCGTTGGTCCTCACTTCTCGTCCCAGTTCTGGAATGCGTTCTGCATCCTCATTGGGTCGTCGGCCAACCTGTCCCCCAATCTAACAGCCAGTCGGAGCGAGCCAATCAAGACCTGGAGACGGCTCTTCGTTGCCTCGTCTCCACCAACCTCACCACCTGGAGCCAGCAACTTGTGTGGGTGGAATACACACGTAGCACTCTTCACCTGCTCGGCCTTCGAGTGTTCATTGGGATATCAGCCCCTGCTCTTCTCTGAGCAAGAGGAACAAGTCAGCATACCCTCTACCCAGATGTTCATCCGCCGCTGTCGCCGTACTTGGAAGGGAGCCCAGGCCGTTCTTCTGAAGACCACATCCAGGTATCAGTGACAAGCGGATCGCCACCGGACCCCTGATCCCTGCTATCGGCTCAAGCAGAGGGTATGGCTTTCCACTTAGGACCTGCCCCTCCGGGTGGAGTCCTGTAAACTTTCTCCCCCGTTTCATTGGCCCTTTCCCCATCTCTAAAATCCTTATCTCCTCTGCCCCAGTCCTCCGTATACATCCCACTTGTCATGTGTTTAGGATTAAACCTCTGTCTCACAGCCCTTTGTCTCCTGTTTTCTGTCACACCCTGATCTATTTCACCTATCTTTGTGTTTGTCTCCACCCCCCACAAGGTGTCTCCCATTTCCCCCCATTATCCGCTGTGTATTTATACCTGCGTTTTCTGATAGTCTATTGCCAGTTCGTCTTGTCCTGGCAAGTCTGACCAACGTGTTCCCATGTTTCAGGTGTTTTTGTTTTTCCTAGTCTTCCCAGTTCTGACTTTTCTGCCTGTCCTGACCCTGATCCCACCTGCCGTCCTGTACCTGCCTGACTCTGATTTGGATTACGACTCTTTGCCTGCCTTGACTTACCTTTTGCCTGCCCCTAGTACTATAATAAACTCTGAGACTCGTACTGTATTGAAGGCTTTCATGGAGAAGCTTGAGGTCACGGTCAGCGTCATTTCTGGGTGCTGGCCTCAATCCGAAGGGAGAGAGGATGAACCAGGAGCTTTGCAGATTCCTGAGGAGTCACTGGCAGGACCGGCAGGGGGAGTGGGCCCGATTCCTTCCTTGGGCTGAATATACCTAGAATTCACTTCGTCACTCCTCTACCGGGCTGTATTCCTTCCAATGCATCCTGGAGTACCAGCCGACCCTGGTTCTGTGGACCCCGAGCCAGACAGAAACTCCTACGGTGGACGAGTTGTTCCGGCGTGCAGAGGTGGTTTGAAAAGTTGGCCATGTCAGGCTCCAACGCCCCAATCCACCGCCTGAAGAAGCAGGTGGACCACCATTGCAGTGAGGCTCCCGTGTTCCATCCTGGCGATCACATCTGGCTTTCCACCAGGAACCTCCCGCTACGCCTGCCCTGCCGGAAACTGAGCCCCTGGGTTTGTCTGGCCATTCAATGTCCTCTGGAAGGTCAATGAGGTAACATACCGATTACAGCTCCCTGGTGTCGTCCTGCGTACTGTCACGTCTACTCCCGTTCTCCCTCTCCCGGTGCTCGACGTCGCCAGTCTGCTAACAACCGGTCCTGGCAACCTATCATTACACACACCTGCGCCTGATCAGACACACCTGGACTTCATCACTTCCCTGATTACTCCCTTTTTATCTAGCAACTCTGTTGTATTCACCCCCTCATGCAGTATTGGTTATGTTTCCTTGCCAGACGTTTCTCTTGCTTTTGTACCGTTCTATGTTCATTAATATTAAACTCACTAACTGCACCTGCTTTGTGACTCCCTGAGTCGCCTGCACACAAACGCCATGATAATCCATGCCAACTCTTTATTGTCAAGGTTTTTTTTTTTTTCATGCAACTTCAGAACCCCCCCCCCAGATTATCCCCCGTCTTGGCAAACTTTTTTTCCCAGCTCCTTCCAATTTAGAAATTAAGCACAGATGAAAAGGCGTAAGGACTGTATAGGGAATTACATGTCTGGGCTTGCAAAAAATGACACTGTAGAAGACTAGGAAGCATCAGATGAAAGGGTTGGGGTATAGGGTCCCCAGAGCTGTGATGCTAGGGCTGGTATGGCCTCGTCTGACACAGGATGTGTGCAGTGGATGAGGAGGGGGGGTTTGGTTTCAACTTAAAAAAAAAAAAATGTGGTTTCAACTTTTTATGTCTGGTAAAAGCAAAGTGGGGATTGGGGCTGTAAAGATGTGAATATTGGGCCAATAATATGGCCATTTTTTAATCAAAATATTTCTCTCTCCTTGGGAGTTATTAGGTAACGAGTAGAGACTGAAACACTTTGCTTCTATATTGAAACAGTCTGAAACAGTCTGAAACAGTCTGAAACAGACTGAAACGATCTGAAACAGACTGAAACAGACTGAAACGATCTGAAACAGACTGAAACAGACTGAAACAGACTGAAACAGGCTGAAACAGGCTGAAACAGTCTGAAACAGGCTGAAACAGACTGAAACGATCTGAAACAGACTGAAACGATCTGAAACAGACTGAAACGATCTGAAACAGACTGAAACGATCTGAAACAGACTGAAACGATCTGAAACAGACTGCTTATCATTGCCTTCGTGGTCCAGGACAGATTTACAGCCTATTAGTAGTCACCCCCTAACATTTCTACTAACTATATACTAACCCTTATCCTTACCCTAACCCTAACATTATCTCCAACCTTAACCCTAACCCATATTCTAACCCTGACCCTAACATTATCTCCAACCTTAACCCTAACCCTAACCCTTACCCTAACCCTAACATTAACTGTAACCTTAAACCTTACCCTTATTCTAACCCTAACCCTAACATTATCTCCAACCTTAACCCTAACCCTAACCCTTACCCTAACCCTAACATTAACTGTAACCTTAAACCTTACCCTTATTCTAACCCTAACCCTAACATTATCTCCAACCTTAACCCTAACCCTAACCCTTACCCTAACCCTAACATTAACTGTAACCTTAAACCTTACCCTTATTCTAACCCTAACCCTAACATTATCTCCAACCTTAACCCTAACCCTAACCCTTACCCTAACCCTAACCCTAACATTAACCCTAACCCTTACCCTAACCCTAACCCTAACATTAACTGTAACCCTAACCCTAACCTTACCCTTACCCTTGTTCTAACCCTAACCCTAACCTTAGCAAGTAGTTGCTTATCAACAGATATGTTTTTATATATTATGGCCAGCTTTAGAACATCTACATGCAGACTATATGGACAAGCCAAATAAAGTGTGACTGTGCAGAACTTTTGACCAGAGCCGATAGGTTAAATCTATGGTAAGACTGTCTTAAGGCTGTGATAAGACTGTGGTAAGGCTGTGGTAGAGATGTGGTAAGACTGTGGTAGGGCTGTGGTAGGGCTGTGGTAGGGCTGTGGTAGAGATGTGGTAAGGCTGTGGTAGGGCTGTGGTAAGGCTGTTGAAGGCTGTGGTAAGGCTGTGGTAGGCTGTGGTAGAGCTGTGGAAAGACTGTGGTAGGGCTGTGGTAGGGCTGTGGTAGAGATGTGGTAAGGCTGTTGAAGGTTGTGGTAAGGCTGTGGTAAGGCTGTGGTAGGGCTGTGGTAAGGCTGTGGTAGGGCTGTGGTAAGGCTGTGGTAGGGCTGTGGTATGGCTGTGGTAGGGCTGTGGTATGGCTGTGGTAGGGCTGTGGTATGGCTGTGGTATGGCTGTGGTAGGGCTGTGGTAGGGCTGTGGTAAGGCTGTGGTAGGGCTGTGGTATGGCTGTGGTAGGGCTGTGGTAGGGCTGTGGTAGGGCTGTGGTAGGGCTGTGGTAGGGCTGTGAAAAGGCTGTTGAAGGCTGTGGTAGGGCTGTTGAAGGCTGTGGTAGAGATGTGGTAGGGCTGTGGTAGGGCTGTGGTAGGGCTGTGGTAGGCTGTGGTAGGGCTGTGGTAGGGCTGTGGTAGGGCTGTGGAAAGACTGTGGTAGGGCTGTGGTAGAGATGTGGTAAGGCTGTGGTAGGGCTGTGGTAGGACTGTGGTAGAGCTGTGGTAGGGCTGTGGAAAGACTGTGGTAGGGCTGTGGTAGGGCTGTGGTAGAGATGTGGTAGGGCTGTGGTAGAGATGTGGTAAGGCTGTGGTAGGCTGTGGTAGGGCTGTGGAAAGACTGTGGTAGGGCTGTAGTAGGGCTGTGGTAGGGCTGTGGTAGGGCTGTGGAAAGACTGTGGTAGGGCTGTGGTAGAGGTGTGGTAGGGCTGTGGTAGAGCTGTGGTAGGGCTGTGGTAGGGCTGTGGTAGAGCTGTGGTAGGGCTGTGGTAGAGCTGTGGTAGGGCTGTGGTAGAGCTGTGGTAGAGCTGTGGTAGGGCTGTGGTAAGGCTGTGGTAGAGCTGTGGTAGGGCTGTGGTAGGGCTGTGGTAAGGCTGTGGTAGGGCTGTGGTAGGGCTGTGGTAGGGCTGTGGTAGGGCTGTGGTAAGGCTGTGGTAGAGCTGTGGTAGGGCTGTGGTAGGGCTGTGGTAAGGCTGTGGTAGGGCTGTGGTAGGGCTGTGGTAGAGCTGTGGTAGGGCTGTGGTAGGGCTGTGGTAAGGCTGTGGTAGGGCTGTGGTAGGGCTGTGGTAAGGCTGTGGTAGGGCTGTGGTAGGGCTGTGGTAGGGCTGTGGTAGAGCTGTGGTAGGGCTGTGGTAGGGCTGTGGTAAGGCTGTGGTAGGGCTGTGGTAGGGCTGTGGTAGAGCTGTGGTAGGGCTGTGGTAGGGCTGTGGTAGGGCTGTGGTAGGGCTGTGGTAGGGCTGTGGAAAGACTGTGGTAGGGCTGTGGTAGAGGTGTGGTAGGGCTGTGGTAGAGCTGTGGTAGGGCTGTGGTAGGGCTGTGGTAGAGCTGTGGTAGGGCTGTGGTAGAGCTGTGGTAGGGCTGTGGTAGAGCTGTGGTAGGGCTGTGGTAAGGCTGTGGTAGGGCTGTGGAAAGACTGTGGTAGGGCTATGGTAGGGCTGTGGTAGGGCTGTGGTAGGGCTATGGTAGGGCTGTGGTAGGGCTATGGTAGGGCTGTGGTAGGGCTGTGGTAGGGCTGTGGTAGGGCTATGGTAGGGCTGTGGTAGGGCTGTGGTAGGGCTGTGGTAGGGCTGTGGTAGCCCTCCTCTCCTACCCTTCTTCTCTCCTCCTCTCCTACTCTTCTTCTCTCCTCATCTCCTCCTCTCCTATTCTCTTCTCCTCTCCTACCCTTCTCCTCTCCTCCTCATCTCCTCCTCTCCTACCCTTCTCCTCTCCTCCTCATCTCCTCCTCTCCTACCCTTCTTCTCTCCTCCTCCTCTCCTTTGTAAGCAGTGCCAGGTGCACCGCAGTGAGATAATAGAACGAAACACTGTGTGTGTGTGTGTGTGTCTGTGTGTGTGTGTGTGTGTGTGTGTGTGTGTGTGTGTGTGTGTGTGCTTATCTGTGCGGACCACAGGACTTTGGTTTGATTGACTTTGCTTTATTCTCCTTTGGCCCCTGTTGTGGAAGTCACATACAATGGTAGTGGAGGGAGGGGCTGGAGGGGCTGTGTTGGGGGGAGGGGCTGTGTTGGGGGGAGGGGCTGTGTTGGGGGGAGGGGCTGTGTTGGGGGGAGGGGCTGTGTTGGGGGGAGGGGCTGTGTTGGGGGAGACAGGAACAACATGATGGTAGTGGAGGGAGGGGCTGTGTTGGGGGGAGGGGCTGTGTTGGGGGGAGGGGCTGTGTTGGGGGAGACAGGAACAACATGATGGTAGTGGAGGGAGGGGCTGTGTTGGGGGGAGGGGCTGTGTTGGGGGGAGGGGCTGTGTTGGGGGAGGGGCTGTGTTGGGGGGAGGGGCTGTGTTGGGGGGAGACAGGAACAACATGATGGTAGTGGAGGGAGGGGCTGTGTTGGGGGGAGGGGCTGTGTTGGGGGGAGGGGCTGTGTTGGGGGGAGGGGCTGTGTTGGGGGAGGGGCTGTGTTGGGGGGAGGGGCTGTGTTGGGGGGAGGGGCTGTGTTGGGGGGAGGGGCTGTGTTGGGGGGAGGGGCTGTGTTGGGGGAGACAGGAACAACATGATGGTAGTGGAGGGAGGGGCTGTGTTGGGGGGAGGGGCTGTGTTGGGGGGAGGGGCTGTGTTGGGGGGAGGGGCTGTGTTGGGGGGAGACAGGAACAACATGATGGTAGTGGAGGGAGGGGCTGTGTTGGGGGGAGGGGCTGTGTTGGGGGGAGGGGCTGTGTTGGGGGGAGGGGCTGTGTTGGGGGGAGGGGCTGTGTTGGGGGGAGGGGCTGTGATGGGGAGGGGCTGTGATGGGGGGAGGGGCTGTGATGGGGGGAGGGGCTGTGATGGGGGGAGGGGCTGTGATGGGGGAGGGGCTGTGATGGGGGGAGACAGGAACACAGTACAGGTCATTTGTAGATCAAATGGTTCCCTCCTCTCTCTATACTGTGTTACGTTTGTCCAGGGCCCTCAGGCTCTCTGTAGGGAACAAGGTGTCATTTGGACTAAACACTATGTTTTGTAGATCGTCCTGCTGCGGT
>NC_042959.1:2062327-2067327 GCF_901001165.1 Salmo trutta
CTGCCTCCTCCTCTCCTCTCCTCTCCTCTCCTCTCCTCTCCTCTCCTCTCCTCTCCTCTCCTCTCCTCCTCTCTGCCTCCTCCTCTCTTCTCATCCTCTCCTCTCCTCTCCTCTCCTCTCTGACCATCAGTCCTGACAGGTATGGACCACCCGCTGGTCTCCCCACCATCACGATCCGAAGGGGCTCCCCACCATTAAAGGGTCTTCCAGGATTGCTTTCCTGTGTTGGATTCGAGCTTGAAATATACTTATTTATGTTACCATGCTAGAACTTATTGTCTACTTTACAAGTATAATGAATGTATATGTTGGGGTCAATGAAGGGTGAATAAGAACAAAGGTGTTAATGAGTGAGACAAGGGCGTGGCAGGAAGTTTAGATACAGTCCAACATGGTATTGTTAAATCTCATTGGTCCTACGGAGGGAGGCAAGGAGCAACAGTCTGGTTTCAGTCACTGATACGGCGATATAGCCGTAGATTAGGGTGGAGTGAGGATTTCGGGCCGAGGTGAGGTCAGAGGAAGTGAGAAGGAAAAATCCCTATTATAAAACGCATGCACTTCCACACCCACGAAGGTTCTAGCATGAGCCACCGCCATGACTACACCAGTAAGAGGAACCAATAAAGTTCCTGAACGAGCAACAGAAATGCATTGGCTGTCTAGATATGCTAGGAGTTAACTCCTCCTAGCAAGGAGGTTATATATGTGCTTGTGTAATCATGGATGGACAAGGAGGTTATATATGTGCTTGTGTAATCATGCTTTGTCTTTGCAGCTGTTTGACCCAGTGGGTGAATAAACTTGGTTTGAGCTTTTCCTAGTTGTCCCGCTTGAGTTTTCAAATCTATTTGTTCTGAAACCAACTCTAGCAATTCTTTATTTATACTATTTTAACTGCCGTATACAGAGAAAGTACAATTTTAAAATAACACTTTCTCATACATGAAAGGATGCCACCTGTCCAACAAGTCAGTTTGTTGAATTTTTGCCCTGCTAGAGCTGCCCCGGTCTACTGTAAGTGCTGTTATTGTAAAGTGGAAATGTGTAGGAGCAACAATGGCTCAGCTGAAAAGTGATAGGTCACACAAGCTCACAGAACGGGACTGCCGAGTGCTGAAGTGCGTAGTGGGTAAAATGTATCTGTCGTCGGGTTGCAACACTCACTACCAAGTTCCAAACTGCCTCTGGAAGCAACGTCAGCACAATAACTTTTAGTCGGGAAATTATAATTAAATTGGTTTCCATGGCCAAGCAGCCGCACTCAAGCCTAAGATCACCATTCGCAACGCCAAGCGTTTTCTGGAGTGATGAATCACGCTTCACCATCTGGCAGTCCGACGGACGAATCTGGGTTTGGAAAATGCAAAGTGAACGCAACCTGCCCGAGAATGCAAAATGCATTGTTCCAGCTGTAAAGTTTGGTGGAGGAGGAATAATGGTCTGGGGCTGTTTTTCATGATTTGTGGCAACAGTTTGGGGAAGGCCCTTTCTTGTTTCAGCATGACAATGCCCCCGTGCACAAAGTGAGGTCCATACAGAAATGGTTTGTTGAGATCGGTGTGGAAGAACTTGACTGTCCTCCACAGTGCCCTGACCTCAACCCCATCAAACATCCTTGGGATGAATTGGAATGACGACTGCGAGCCAGGCCTAATCGCCCAACATCAGGTGCCGAACTCACTAATGCTCTTGTGGCTGAATGGAAGCAAGTCCCCGCATTAATGTTCCAACATCTAGTGGAAAGCCTTCCCAGAAGAGTGGAGGCTGTTATAGCGTCAAAGGGGGACCAACTGAAGAACAGGTGTCCACATACTTTTGGTCATGTAGTGTGTTTTACATAAATAAACTCTACATAACATAAACTATACTGAACAAAAATATAAACGCAACATATAAAGTGTTTGTCCCATGTTTCAAGAGCTCAAATAAAAAATCGCAGAAATGTTCCATACGCACAAAAAGTTAATTTCTCTCAAATTTTGTCCACACATTTGTTTACGTCCCTGTTAGTGAGCAGTTCTCCTTTGCCAAGATAATCTATCCACCTGACAGGTGTGGCATATCAAGAAGCTGATTAAACAGCATGATCATTACACAGGTGCACCTTGTGCTCGGGACAATAAAAGGCCACTCTAAAATGTGCAGTTTTGTCACAACACAATGCTGCAGATGTCTCAAGTTTTGAGGGAGCGTGCAATTGGCATGCTGACTGCAGGAATGTCCACTAGAGCTGTTTACAGAGAATTTAATGTTCATTTCTCTACCATAAGCCACCTCCAATGTCGTTTCAGAGAATTTGGCAGTACATCCAACCTGCCTCACAACAGCAGACCACGTGTAACCACGCCAGCCCAGGACCTCCACATCCGGCTTCTTCACCTGAGGGATCATCTGAGACCAGCCACCCGGACAGCTGATGAAACTTTGGGTTTGCACAACGGAAGACTTTTTGCACAAACTGTCAGAAACCGTCTCAGGGAAGCTCATCTGCTCGCTTGTCGTCCTCACCAGGGTCATGACCTGACTGCAGTTTGACGTTGTAACTGACCTTACTGGGAAAATGCTCACCTTCGATGGCTACTGGCACGCTGGAGAAGTGTGCTCTTCACAGATGAATCCCGATTTCAACTGTACTGGGCTGATGGTAGACAGCGTGGATGGAGTCATGTGGACGAGTGGGACAACAGTACACAGGCCACAACGAAGAGCCTCATTACCTCTATGTGAAGGAGATGTGTTGTGCTGCATGAGGCAAATAAATGGTGGTCACACCAGATACTGACTGGTTTTCTGATCCAGTGTACTACTTGTGACCAATAGTGTTGTAGTGAAAAGTAGTGCGCTACTTGTGACCAATAGTGTTGTAGTGCGCTACTTGTGACCAATAGTGTTGTAGTGCGCTACTTGTGACCAATAGTGTTGTAGTGAAAAGTAGTCCACTACTTGTGACCAGTAGTGAAAAGTAGTGCGCTATATATTGAATTGGGTACCATTTAAAGTATAACCAATGCCTGTGTTGTAGTTAAGTACAGTTATAGCTCTGCTTTCTTCTACACTGTTCAAAGGACGGAGACAAAACATGACTAGCTACAGTATATAAGTAGGCTAAAGAAAAATCCATGTTGCTCCCCTATGGCATAGTTATGGCCTGATTAACATGTTATAACTCTGCTCTCTTTTATATTGTAAAAAAAGGACGGAGACAAAACAATAGAAGCTATAATTATGCTATAGAATCCGTACATTTTAACGGTGTGTTCTGTGGCGTAGTTTTAGTAGGTTTACGGTAGTGAGTGATATAGCTCTGTTCTCTTATGCCGTGGTAAAATAATGAAGTTAAAGCATTTATAGTTTTTTTTATGATTACACAGTCCACACATGTAGTCTTCCAATAACTCTAATCAGCTTGCAGTTGTTTTGTCTTAACGACATCAAGGTGTATTGATTGAATAGCTCAGAGGAGTTTACAGGCAAGCCTCATAGCTTTGGACAACAGATTGGAATCACCAAAGCAAAGACCCCAAAAAACCTTCACTATGGTCAGTGAACTTATCATGCTAGCTTCAGTTGTTGTCACGGTTGTCGTGGTGTATGGATGACCGAAACGCAGACGGGATATGAATGCTCATCTTATTATTTAATTAGAATAAAGTGAACACAGAGAACGACAAACCGACAGTTTTACAGGCTATAACGAATACTAGCAGTGCAAAATCAACAGCCCACAAACCCCAGGTGAAAAACACACTCCTAATATATGACTCCCAATCAGGAACAACGATAACCAGCTGTTCCTGATCGGGAGCCACACAGACCAACAAAGAAACAGACATACTAGAAAAACCATTCAACACAACCCTACTGCCATGTCCTGACCAAAATCTAATACAAATTACTCCCTCTGCTGGTCAGGACGTGACAGTTGTTCAATGAACCCCAATATTAGACACCAGTAGGACTAGCTGTCTCCATTGGCGTCAGCTAATAGGGTCCTATTAAAATAAAACAAATTATACCGCAGCGTTGTTGAATGCCTGTTTCTGATTGGCTAGAAAGGCATTCTAGAATGCACATTAAAACCAGATAATGGGACAGTTGGTAAAAATATCTGACAGTTGGAAAAAATATCTGACAGTTGGAAAAAATATCTGACAGTTGGAAAAAATATCTGACAGTTGGAAAAGATATCTGACAGTTGGAAAAAATATCTGACAGTTGGAAAAAATATCTGACAGTTGGAAAAAATATTTGACTGTTGGAAAAAATATCTGACAGTTGGAAAAAATATCTGACAGTTGGAAAACATATCTGACAGTTGGAAAAAATATCTGACAGTTGGAAAAAATATTTGACTGTTGGAAAAAATATCTGACAGTTGCAAAAAATATCTGACAGTTGGAAAACATATCTGACAGTTGGAAAAAATATCTGACAGTTGGAAAAGATATCCGACAGTTGGAAAAGATATCTGACAGTTGGAAAAGATATTTGACAGTTGGAAAAGATATCTGACAGTTGGAAAAGATATCTGACAGTTGGAAAAGATATTTGACAGTTGGAAAAGATATCTGACAGTTGGTAAAGATATCTGACAGTTGGAAAAAATATCGGGACACCATGCAATCATGACAAAATATACGCCTACAAAGGCAGACTGTACTTGCTACAATGTTACAGAAAGCTAAACCAACAACCATACAAACTGAAATTGGATGCATTGTAAACGCAGGTCCAACGAGGGGAAAAAAACATAGCCTAGCTAGCTAGCATTGATTTGTTTTTACGGAGCCATTTTTTTATTTGAGTATCTGATGACCTAACTTGGTGAGTGTTGAACATTATATTTTTGAATTCGGTTGCCATATCAACAGGTTTGATAGCAACACACTATTTAGTTAGCTTCTAGCCGAGTGGTTGCTATGCAATTTTTTATAAATGTTTTACCTTTATTTCACTAGGCAAGTCAGTTAAGACCAAATTCTTATTTACATTGACGT
>NC_042959.1:2072327-2094827 GCF_901001165.1 Salmo trutta
CCAGGCCTTATTGCCAAACATCAGGTGCCAAACTCACTAATGCTCTTGTGGCTTAATGGAAGCAAGTCCCCGCGGCAATGTTCTAAAATCTAGTGGAAAGCCTTCCCAGAAGAGTGGAGGCTGTTATAGCATCAAAGGGGGACCAACTCCATATTAATGCCCATGATTTTGGAAAGAGAGGTTCGACGAACAGGTGTCCACATACTTTTGTCATGTAGTGTGTTTTAACTAAATAAACTCTACATAATATAAACTATACTAAACTAAAATGTAAACTCAACATGTAAAGTGTTGGTCCCGTATTTCATGAGCTCAAATAAAAATCCCGTAAATGTTCCATACGCACAAAAAATGTGTTTCTCTCAAATTTCTTGCAGAGATGTGTTTACATCCTTGTTAGTGAGCACTTCTCCCTTACCAAAATTATCCATCCGCCTGACAGGTGTGGCATATCAAGAAGCTGATTAAACTGCGTGATCGTTACACAGGAGCACCTTGTGCTGGGGACAATAAAAGGCCACTCTTAAATGTGCAGTTTTGTCGCACAACACAATGCTGCAGATGTCTCAAGTTTTGAGGGAGCGTGCAATTGGCATGCTGACTGCAGGAATGTCCGCTAGAGCTGTTTACAGAGAATTGAATGTTCATTTCTCTACCAAAAGCTGCCTCCAATGTCGTTTTAGAGATTTTGGCAGTATGTTGAACTTGCTTCACAACCGCAGACCACGTAACCACGCCAGCCCAGGACCTCCATATCCGGCACAGATAATAAACAGAGAGGAGCAACAGCGTAAAAGAGGGAGGGGGCAATGCAAATAGTCTGGGTAGCCATTTGATTAGCTGTTCAGGAGACTTATGGCTTGGGGGTAGAAGCTGTTTAGAAGCCTCTTGGACCTAGACTTGGTGCTCCGGTACCGCTTGCAGTGCGGTAGCAGAGAGAACAGTCTATGACTAGGGTGGATTGAGTCTTTAGGTTAGTGATGAGCTTTGAGGGCACTATGGTGTTGAACGCTGAGCTGTAGTCAATGAATAGCATTTTCACATAGGTGTTCCTTTTGTCCAGGTGGGAAAAAGCAGTGTGGAGTGCAATAGAGATTGCATCATCTGTGGATCTGTTGGGGCGGTATGCAAATTGGAGTGGGTCTAGGGTTTCTGGGATAATGGTGTTGATGTGAGCCATTACCAGCCTTTCAAAGCACTTAATGGCTACAGACCTGAGTGCTACGGGTCGGTAGTCATTTAGGCAGGTCACCTTGGTGTTCATGGGCACAGGGACTATAATGGTCTGCTTGAAACATGTTGGTATTACACACTCAGTCAGGGAGGGGTTGAAAATGTCAGTGCAGACACTTGCCAGTTGGTCAGCGCATGCTCGGAATACACGTCCTGGAAATCTGTCTGGCCCTGCGACCTTGTGAATGTTGACCTGTTGAAAGGTCTAATCACATCGCCTACGGAGAACGTGATCACACAGTCGTCCGGAACAGCGGATGCTCTCATGCATGTTTCAGTGTTACTTGACTTGAAGCGAGCACAGAAGTAATTTAGCTCATCTGGTAGGCTCGTGTCACTGGGCAGCTCTCGGCTGTGCTTCCCTTTGTAGTCTGTAATAGTTTACTACATCATCGATGCACTTATTGATGAAGCCAGTGACTGATGTGCTGTACTCCTCAATGCCATCGGAAGAATCCCGGAACATATTCCAGTCTGTGCTAGCAAAACAGTCCTGTAGTTTAGCATCTGCTACATCTGACCACTTTTTTATTGACGAGTCACTGGTGCTTCCTGCTTTAGTTTTTCTTATAAGCAGGAATCAGGAAGATAGAATTATGGTCAGATTTGCCAAATGGAGGGCGAGGGATACCTTTGTACGCGTCTCTGTGTGTGGAGTACAGATGGTCTAGTTTTTTTCCCCCCTCTGTTTGCACATTTAACATGCTGGTAGAAATGAGGTCAAACGGATTTCAGTTTCCCTGCATTAACGTCTCCGGCCATTAGGAGCGCCACCTCTGGATGTTCGTTTTCTTACTGCCAGCATCAGTTTGTGGTGATAAATAGACAGCTACGAAGAATATAGATGAAAACTCTCTTGGTAGATAGTGTTGTCTACAGCTTATCATGAGATACTCTACCTCAGGCGAGCAAAACCTTGAGACTTCCTTAAATATCGTGCACCAGTTGTTGTTTACAAATATACATAGACCAACACCCCTTGTCTTACCAGAGGCCGCTGTTCTATCCTGCCGATACAGTGTATAAACCACCAGCTAGCTGTATGTTATTCATAAGATTTGACAGTTTTTAATGTCCCGTTGGTAGGATATACATGGTTGTAGTTCGTCCACTTTATTATCCAATGATTGTACGTTGGCCAATAGTACTGATGGTAAAGTCAGATTAGGCACTCGTAGCCTGATCCTTACAAAGCAACCAGACCTCCTTCCACGATATCTCCATCTCTTTCTTCTGCGAATGACGGGGATGAGGGCCTTGTTGGGTGTCTGGAGTAAATCCCTGTCGTCCGACTAAAGAACAATTATTCGTCCAGTTCGAGGTGACTAATCGCTGTTCTGATGTTCAGAAGCTCTTTTCGGTCATAAGAGACTGTAGCAGGAACATTATGTACAAAAGAAGTTAAAAAAAGAAGTTAGAAACAATGTGAAAAAACTAACAAAATAGCACAGTTGGTTAGGAGCCCATAAAGTGGAAGCCATCCCCTCTGGCATCATCTCATCTCATGATACAGATATCCAGTTTCCTCTACTGCTGTAAACAGATATCCAGTTTCCTCTACTGCTGTAAACAGATATCCAGTTTCCTCTACTGCTGTAAACAGATATCCAGTTTCCTCTACTGCTGTAAACAGATATCCAGTTTCCTCTACTGCTGTAAACAGATATCCAGTTTCCTCTACTGCTGTAAACAGATATCCAGTTTCCTCTACTGCTGTAAACAGATATCCAGTTTCCTCTACTGCTGTAAACAGATATCCAGTTTCCTCTACTGCTGTAAACAGATATCCAGTTTCCTCTACTGCTGTAAACAGGGAAAAGAGGAAAAGGAGAATAATGCTATACTTTGTTTTGGTGCATTGCTACTGTTCTGTTCTGCATGTCACTGTACAAACTACTCTTCAAAACTCAGCAAGAAAAACAGAATAATAATTTCTCTCTCATTAGCTAGGTTTCCATCCGATTGGTGACAGATTTTCATGCCATTATTAAAAATCAGCAGAAACATTATATGAAAAAATTTCCCACCAGACGTGTTTCCATCAAATGGACCTGTTAGCTGTGAGTGATGATGTGATAACACGTGTCAACATGCAAAGCAACATGTGAAAACATCTGTCAACACGTAAAGCAACATGTGATAACATCTGTAGACATGTAAAGCAACATGTGATAACATCTGTAAGCATGTAAAGCAACATGTGAAAACATTTGTCAACATGTAAAGCAACACGTGAAAACATTTTGTCAACATGTAAAGCAACATGTAATAACATGAAACTACACATTTGAAATGGTGATCCAAAAACATGTTCTCACATCATGTGTTTTTTCTGTAAGGGCAGAATAAGACTCACAATATGTATTGGGAAGGAACATCACTCACTGT
Source organism: Salmo trutta (assembly GCF_901001165.1). NCBI lineage: Eukaryota > Metazoa > Chordata > Actinopteri > Salmoniformes > Salmonidae > Salmo > Salmo trutta. Next base: position 2,075,949 of record NC_042959.1, read on the forward strand.
GAAGTTCATCATAATTGATTTAATCTGTAGCTTTATAGGCTAATAAACAGCATGCTTTTCCGAGTCGTAGTGGGAGGACCACACAACATATCATCGCGTGACTCCAAGTTTACATTTACATTTTATACATGTTAGTCATTTAGCCGATGCTCTTATCCAGAGCAAATTTACAGTTAGTGCATTTATCTTATTATTAAGATAGCCAGACATAGTAAGTTCACTTTTCCTCAATAAAGTAGTCTTCCCTGTGGCTCAGTTGGTAGAGCATGGTGTTTGCAACGCCAGCATGGTGTGTGCAACGCCAGGGTTGTGGGTTTGATTCCCACGGGGGGCCAGTACAAAAATAAATGCATGAAATGAAATGTATGTATTCACTACTGTAAGTCGCTCTGGATAAGAGCGTCTGCTAAATGACTAAAATGTAAAAAAAATGTAGTTATCAGCAAAGTCAGAGCTAGAAAGTTGGGAGGGATCAAGTGAAAGTTTTGTTATAGTACCCTTTTGAATAGGTAGGGTTTCATGTGCTTTTGGAAGATGGCCATGGACTCTGCTAACCTTAGCTTCAGGGGTGAAAGCTGGCTCCACCATTGGGGTGTCAGGACAGAGGAGAGCTTGGACTGGGCTGAGCGGGACCTCTGTTTGTATGACGGTTATTATAGCAATATTTGCGCACACATAAGCTACTTTTCTAAATTACCCATCTACCTACTGAGACACTGTTCAATAATACATGTCTGACTTATTTGTTGTTTTTTCCTGTCAGAGGTTTCTTGAGGTAATATTGCAGAAGGAAGAAGCCAGTGAATTAAAGAAAGCCTGTGTCCCAAAGGGCACCCTATTCCCTACATAGTGCACTACTTTTGACCAGGTGCCCATAGGGCACTATGTAAGAAATAGGGATCTATTTGTGACTCAGCTGGTGGGTTGTATCTGAGGTCACTCCATTATCATCGCTAATGCGCTGTGAGATTGGGAGCTAATTGATAATGCATGCTAATTGATATTAGCGCCCCCTTTGTCGCCGTATCGAAGGAAACATACAGTCCACTAACACAGTAACGCAGCACTGTAGGCAAAAAAAATGCCTTTGGCATAATCTTCCTCTAGCTCCACGCTTCGCCTAGTTGATTTGCTGGCCGATTCTTTGCGCTTCACCTCAGGACAATCAAGCATCCTAGACATAAAGACAATTCCTGGAAGGGAAGGACGACAGACAGAGCTTGAGGGAGAGAGATAGGAGTGTCTAACCAAGGATGAAAAGCAGCTAATCAGAGGTGTTGTTGTGCTTAAAGCATAAGGAGCCAGATAACATACTCATAAAGTCTACAGTATTAGGGATGGGTCGTAATGCTATGGTGTTAGCCAGTTAGCATACTCATAAAGTCTACAGTATTAAGTATGGGTCGTAATGCTATGGTGTTAGCCAGTTAGCATACCCATAAAGTCTACATTATTAAGGATGGGTTGTAAAGCTATGGTGTTAGCCAGTTAGCATACTCATAACGTCTACAGTATTAAGTATGGGTCGTAATGCTATACTGTTAGCCAGTTAGCCAGTTAGCATACTCATAAAGTCTACAGTATTAAGTATGGGTTGTAATGCTATACTTTTAGCCAGTTAGCCTGTTAGCATACTCATAAAGTCTACAGTATTAAGTATGGGTCGTAATGCTATACTGTTAGCCAGTTAGCTTACTCATGAAGTCTACAATATTAAGTATGGGTCGTAAAGCTATGGTGTTAGCCAGTTAGCATACTCATAACGTCTACAGTATTAAGTATGGGTCGTAATGATATACTGTTAGCCAGTTAGCCAGTTAGCATACTCATAAAGTCTACAGTATTAAGTATGGGTCGTAAAGCTATGGTGTTAGCCAGTTAGCATACTCATAAAGTCTATAGTAATAAGGATGGGTTGTAATGCTATGGTGTTAGCCAGTTAGCAGTGAAGAGCGTTATTCAGTTTCCGTGGTAACACAACAATATATAACCAGGGAGACACCCACTTCAACGTCCAGTTTTGATTTACATTTGTCAACTTATGTGAATTCAACATAAAATCAACAAAAATGTAAACCACATCATTGGATTTAGAGGCAGTAGAGGGAATGATGTGGTGGAGTTTAGAGGCAGTGTCCTGTCTGTTGTTATTGATGAGGTGGTGTTTAGTGTCAGTGTCCTGTCTGTTGTTATTGATGAGGTGGTGTTTAGAGTCAGTGTCCCGTCTGTTGTTAGTGATGAGGTGGAGTTTAGAGGCAGTGTCCTGTCTGTTGTTAGTGATGAGGTGGAGTTTAGAGGCAGTGTCCTGTCTGTTGTTACTGATGAGGTGGAGGTTAGAGGCAGTGTCCTGTCTGTTGTTATTGATGAGGTGGAGTTTAGAGGCAGTGTCCTGTCTGTTGTTAATGATGAGGTGGAGTTTAGAGTCAGTGTCTTGTCTGTTGTTAGTGATGAGGTGGAGTTTAGAGGCAGTGTCATGCCTGTTGTTAGTGATGAGGTGGAGTTTAGAGGCAGTGTCCTGTCTGTTGTTATTGATGAGGTAGTGTTTAGAGTCAGTGTCCTGTCTGTTGTTATTGATGAGGTGGAGTTTAGAGGCAGTGTCCTGTCTGTTGTTATTGATGAGGTGGTGTTTAGAGTCAGTGTCCTGTCTGTTGTTATTGATGAGGTGGAGTTTAGAGTCAGTGTCCTGTCTGTTGTTATTGATGAGGTGGAGTTTAGAGGCAGTGTCCTGTCTGTTGTTAGTGATGAGGTGGAGTTTAGAGGCAGTGTCCTGTCTGTTGTTATTGATGAGGTGGAATTTAGAGTCAGTGTCCTGTCTGTTGTTATTGATAAGGTGGAGTTTAGAGGCAGTGTCTTGTCTGTTGTTATTGATGAGGTGGAGGTTAGAGGCAGTGTCTTGTCTGTTGTTATTGATGAGGTGGAGTTTAGAGGCAGTGTCCTGTCTGTTGTTAGTGATGAGGTGGAGTTTAGAGTCAGTGTCCTGTCTGTTGTTAGTGATGAGGTGGAGTTTAGAGACAGTGTACTGCCTGTTGTTAGTGATGAGGTGGAGGTTAGAGGCAGTGTCCTGTCTGTTGTTATTGATGAGGTGGAGTTTAGAGGCAGTGTCCTGTCTGTTGTTAGTGATGAGGTGGAGTTTAGAGTCAGTGTCCTGTCTGTTGTTAGTGATGAGGTGGAGTTTAGAGACAGTGTCCTGCCTGTTGTTAGTGATGAGGTGGAGGTTAGAGGCAGTGTCCTGTCTGTTGTTAATGATGAGGTTGGGTCTTAGAAAGGGCCCCTGTTTCCCCTCTTGCTCCCCATCTGTCCTCCTCTCTATCCTGGGGGAAATCCCAGCAGGCTGCCTCCAATCAAAACATGAACACATAAACAACACAGCCCCCCTCATCCTACAGGCAGGGCTGATGGGGAGCTGGCTGACTGGCTGACTGGCTGGCTGGTGAATGAAAAACACATCTGAATCTCAAACACAGCAGACCTAGCAGACAGAGGGTATCAGCCAGGTGTGTGTGTGTGTGTGTGCGCATGTGTGTGAACCAGCCATTAGCCTCCCACACCAGCTGCTGCTGAGCCCCCTAACAGACAGAGCAGCAGCACTGGGAAGAGGGATCAATCTAACATACAGAGCAGCAGCACTGGGGAGAGGGATCAATCTAACAGACAGAGCAGCAACACTGGGGAGAGGGATCAATCTAACAGACAGAGCAACACCACTGGGGAGAGGGATCAATCTGACAGACAGAGCAGCAGCACTGGGGAGAGGGATCAATCTAACAGACAGAGCAACACCACTGGGGAGAGGGATCAATCTAACAGACAGAGCAGCAGCACTGGGAAGAGGGATCAATCTAACAGAGCAGCAGCACTGGGGAGAGGGATGAATCTAACAGAGCAGCAGCACTGGGGAGAGGGATGAATCTAACAGAGCAGCAGCACTGGGGAGAGGGATCAATCTAACAGATAGAGCAGCAGCACTGGGGAGAGGGATCAATCTAACAGATAGAGCAGCAGCACTGGGGAGAGGGATCAATCTAACAGATAGAGCAGCAGCACTGGGGAGAGGGATCAATCTAACAGATAGAGCAGCAGCACTGGGGAGAGGGATCAATCTAACAGACAGAGCAACACCACTGGGGAGAGAGATCAATCTAACAGACAGAGCAGCAGCACTGGGAAGAGGGATCAATCTGACAGAGCAGCAGCACTGGGGAGAGGGATGAATCTGACAGACAGAGCAGCAGCACTGGGGAGAGGGATCAATCTAACAGAGCAGCAGCACTGGGGAGAGGGATCAATCTATTTCTTAAAAAAAAAAAAATATTTCACCTTTATTTAACCAGGTAGGCTAGTTGAGAACAAGTTCTCATTTGCAACTGCGACCTGGCCAAGATAAAGCATAGCAATTCGACACATACAACAACACAGAGTTACACATGGAATAAACAAACATACAATCAATAATACAGTAGAACAAAAGAAAAGTATATATACAGTGAGTGCAAATGAGGTAAGATAAGGCAATAAATAGGCCATGGTGGCAAAGTAATTACAATATAGCAATTAAACACTGGAATGGTAGATGTGCAGAAGATGAATGTGCAAGTAGAGATACTGGGGTGCAGAGGAGCAAGATAAATAAATAAATAACAGTATGGGGATGAGGTAGTTGGATGGGCTGTTTACAGATGGGCTATGTACAGGTGCAGTGATCTGTGAGCTGCTCTGACAGCTGGTGCTTAAAGCTAGTGAGGGAGATATGAGTCTCCAGCTTCAGAGATTTTTGCAGTTCGTTCCAGTAATTGGCAGCAGAGAACTGGAAGGAAAGACGACCAAAGGAAGAATTGGCTTTGGGGGTGACCAGTGAGATATACCTGCTGGAGCGCGTGCTACGGGTGGGTGCTATGGTGACCAGTGAGCTGGGATAAGACTGTGCTTTACCTAGCAGAGACTTGTAGATGACCTGTAGCCAGTGGGTTTGGCAACGAGTATGAAGCGAGGGCCAACCAACAAGAGCGTACAGGTCGCAATGGTGGGTAGTGTATGGGGCTTTGGTGACAAAACGGATGGCACTGTGATAGACTGCATCCAGCTTGTTGAGTAGGGTATTGGAGGCTATTTTGTAAATGACATCGCCGAAGTCGTGGATTGGTAGGATGGTCCGTTTTACGAGGGTATGTTTGGCAGCATGAGTGAAGGATGCTTTGTTGCGAAATAGGAAGCCAATTCAAGATTTAACTTTGGATTGGAGATGATTGATGTGAGTCTGGAAGGAGAGTTTACAGTCTAACCAGACACCTAGGTATTTGTAATTGTCCACAAATTCTAAGTTAGAACCGTCCAGAGAAGTGATGCTGGACATGCGGGCAGGTGCAGGCAGCGATCGGTTGAAGAGCATGCATTTAGTTTTACTTGTGTTTAGGAGCAGTTGGAGACCACGGAAGGAGAGTTGACTGGCATTGAAGCTCGTCTGGAGGGTTGTTAACACAGTGTCCAAAGAAGGGCAAGAAGTATACAGAATGGTGTCGTCTGCGTAGAGTTGGATCAGAGATTCACCAGCAGCAAGAGCGACATCATTGATGTATACAGAGAAAAGAGTTGACCCAAGAATTGAACCCTGTGGCACCCCCATAGAGACTGCCAGAGGTCCGGACAGCAGGCCCTCCGATTTGACACACTGAACTCTGTCAGAGAAGTAGTTGGTGAACCAGGCGACGCAATCGTTTGAGAAACCAAGACTACTGAGTCTGCCGATGAGGATGTGGTGATTAACAGAGTCAAAAGCTTTGGCCAGGTCAATGAATACGGCAGCACAGTATTGTTTCTTATCGATGGCGGTTACGATGTCGTTTAGGACCTTGAGCGTGGCTGAGGTGCACCCATGACCAGCTCTGAAACCAGATTGCATAGCGGAGAGGGTGCGGTGGGATTCGAAATGGTTGGTAATCTGTTTGTTGACTTGGCTTTCGAAGACCTTAGAAAGGCAGGGTAGGATGGATATAGGTCTGTAGCAATTTGGGTCAAGAGTGTCACCTCCTTTGAAGAGGGGGATGACAGCAGCTGCTTTCCAATCTATGGGAATCTCAGACGACACGAAAGAGAGGTTGAACAGGCTAGTAATAGGGGTTGCAATAATTTCGGCAGATCATTTTAGAAAGAAAGGGTCCAGATTGTCAAGCCCAGCTGATTTGTAGGGGTCCAGATTTTGCAGCTCTTTCAGAACATCAGCTGAATGGATTTGGGAGAAGGAGAAATGGGGGAGGCTTGGGCGAGTAGCTGTGGGGGGTGCAGTGCTGTTGAATGCAGTAGGGGTAGTTAGGTGGAAAGCATGGCCAGCCGTAGAAAAATGCTTATTGAAATTCTCAATTATAGTGGGCTTATCGGTGGTGACAGAGTTTCCTATCCTCAGAGCAGTGGGCAGTTGGGAGGAGGTGTTCTTATTCTCCATGGACTTTACAATGTCCCAGAACTTTTTAGAGTTTGAGTTGCAGGAAGCAAATTTCTGTTTGAAAAAGCTAGCCTTGGCGTTTCTAACTGCCTGTGTGTATTGGTTTCTAACTTCCCTGAAAAGTTGCATATCGCGGGGGCAGTTCGACGCTAATGCAGAACGCCACAGGATATTTTTGTGTTGGTTAAGGGCAGTCAGGTCTGGGGAGAACCAAGGGCTATATCTGTTCCTGGTTCTACATTTCTTGAAAGGGGCATGCTTATTTAAGATGGTGAGGAAGGCATTTAAAAAAAATAACCAGGCATCCTCTACTGACGGGATGAGGTCAATATCCTTCCAGGATACCAGGGCCAGGTCGATTAGAAAGGCTTGCTCATTGAAACGTTTCAGGGAGCGTTTGACAGTAATGAGTGGAGGTCGTTTGACCGCTGACCCATTACGGGTGCAGGCAATGAGGCAGTGATCGCTGAGATCTTGGTTGAAAACAGCAGAGGTGTATTTAGAGGGCACGTTTGTTAGGATGATCTCTATGAGGGTGCCAGTGTTTGTGGCTTTGAGGTTGTACCTGGTGGGTTAACCTCTTGCGTATATCCTACCACTGGGGACGCCACAGCGCATTTTGGAAAAAATTCGTTCCCATTTTCAACGGCCTACTAATCAAACTCAGAAGCTAGGACATGCATATACTTATTTTATATGGATAGAAAACACCCTAAAGTTTCTGAAACTGTTTGAATGGTGTCTGTGAGTATAACAGAACTCGTATGGCAGTCAAAACCCCGAGACCGATTGAACCAGGAAGTGGGATTGTGAATTGTGGACTCGACTTCACAGCCTTCCCTGTAATTCACAACGTGAAAAAATGATAATTGAGCACTTTCCAGTGCATCCACTAGATGTCCCCAGTCTTTACAAAGTGTTTTGAAGCTTCTGCTGTCGAAACTCAGTGCAGGAGACGATGTGGCAATTGGTCACAGTAGGAGGGCCATCAGCATTGTGACGTCGGCGGCCGTGTCTGCCCCCACCTTTGGAAACGTTTTGAAACACAATGAAATCGTCCCACTCGAATCTGATTGGCTCTCTTGTTGAAACAGGCCCTGAAGATTAATGTTATACAACGTTTGACATGTTTGAACGAACCTAACGAAGGGAAAATAGTCATTTTTCGTTAGCCAAGTGCCGCGCACGGATCAACATTTGGTTACAGCCTTAGGACGCGCTAACAACAGCAAGCTAATGGAACATAAAGGATGGACTTTTTCGACCGAAAATACATTTGTCGTGGACCTGCGATTCCTGGAAGTGCTTTCTGATGAAGACAACTAAAGGTGAGGGATTATTGGCAATATTATACAAGATCAGATGTGATGTGCGATTGTTCCAAGATGGCGACGAGCTAGGTTTTCTAGCTCCTTTTCTGGGTATCGCATCCCCTTTTATCTCAAAGTGTGATTACCCTGTAAAGTTAATTTAAAATCTGTTATGACGGGTGTTTTCAAGAGATATTCATCTATAAATCTTAGATTGACAATATAAAAAAAAAAATCGTTTTCGAATAGTAATTTATAAAATTGTAGCACTGTTTCCCGGGACGCATTTTATGAAAAAATAGTTAGTCAACGTCAGGTGCCGATGTAAAATGCTGTTTTTATATAGAAATATGACCTTTATTGAACAAAAGATTGCATGCTGTGTGTAACATGATGTCCTAGGTGTGTCATCTGATGAAGTTTGTAAAAGGTTAGTGCTGCATTTAGCTGTTTTTTGGTTATATGTGATGCATGTGCCTGGTTGGAAAATTCATATGATGCTACTTTTACCATGTACTCCTCTAACATAATCTAATATTGTGCTTTTCCTGTAAAACCTTTTTGAAATCGGACAACCAGGGTCGATTCAAGAGAGGTGTATCTATAAAACGATATGAGACAGTCCTATATTTGAAAAAAAAAAATATTGAATTTCGTTATGCTAATGTCGCTAGGAGTTTTTCGCTGGAAAATGATCCCGCTAACGGGATGAGATTTTTTTTTGTGTGAGATTGAGGGCATCAAGCTTGGATTGTAGGATGGCTGGGGTGTTAAGCATGTCCCAGTTTAGGTCACCTAGTAGCATGAGCTCTGAAAATAGATGGGGGGCAATCAGTTCACATATTTTTTTATATTTTAGTCATTTAGCAGACGCTCTTATCCAGAGCGACTTACAGTAGTGAATGCATACATTTCATACAATTTCATACATATCATACATTTTTTTTCTGTGCTGGCCCCCCGTGGGAATTGAACCCACAACCCTGGTGTTGCAAACACCATGCTCTACCAACTGAGCTACAGGGAAGGCTATATGGTGTCCAGAGCACAGCTGGGGGCAGAGGGTGGTCTATAGCAGGCGGCAACGGTGAGAGACTTGTTTTTGGAGAGGTGGATTTTTAAAAGTAGAAGTTCAAATTGTTTGGGTACAGACCTGGATAGCAGGACAGAACTCTGCAGGCTATCTCTGCAGTAGATTGCAACACCGCCCCCTTTGGTCGTTCTATCTTGTCTGAAAACGTTGTAGTTAGGGATGAAGATTTCAGAGTTTTTGGTGGACTTCCTAAGCCAAGATTCAGACACAGCTAGGACATCCGGGTTGGCAGAGTGTGCTAAAGCAGTGAATAAAACAAACTTAGGAAGGAGGCTTCTAATGTTAACATGCATGAAACCAAGGTTATTACGGTTACAGAAGTCATCAAAAGAGAGCGCCTGGGGAGTAGGAGTGGAGCCAGGCACTGCAGGGCCTGGATTCACCTCTACATCCCCAGAGGAGCAGAGAAGAATAAGTATGAGGGTACGGCTAAAAGCTATAAGAATTGGTCGTCTGTGACATCCAGAATAGAGAGAAAAAGGAGCAGGTTTCTGGGGGCGATAAAATAGCTTCAAGGTATAATGTACAGACAAAGGTATGGTGGGATGTGAGTACAGAGGAGGTAAACCTAGGCATTTAGTGATTATGAGAGAGATATTGTCTCTAGAAACATCATTGAAACCAGAAGATGTCATAGCATGTGTGGGTGGAGGAACTGAGAGGTTGGATAAGGTATAATGAGCAGGGCTAGAGGCTCTACAGTGAAATAAGCCAATAAACACTAACCAGAACAGCAATGGACAAGGCATATTGACATTAAGGAGAGGCATGCTTAGCCGAGTGATCAAAGGGTCCAGTGAGATTCAGACAGCTAGCCGGGCCATAGGTAGCAAGCTGGTGGAAGATGGAGGGAGGTCTGTTTTTAGCCACCTCGTGCGTTTCCGTCTGTGGGTTAGTGGGGTTCCGTGTGGAAGGGGGGACCTGTCCAAGTTGGCAAAATAGTTAGTTATAGTGGCCCAAGAAAAGTGTCCGATAGACCTATTCAGATCGCAGCCGATAAGACAGCTAACGATTAGCCGGCCGCAGATGGGCGATCAGGTTACGTCGCGACAGAGGGGCCAGTTGGATAACTCCCTCGGGCAGATAACGTCGGTGGTCCAGTCGTGAAGACCCGATGGGGCTCCGCATCGGCAGTAAAAAGGGTCAGGATAGGTGAGTTGTAGCCCAGGAGACACTTCAGCTGGCTAGCTCAGGAAAAGCCCACGAGTGGCTGACGGAACTCTTCAGCTGGCTAGCTCCGTAATAATGTGTGTTAATTCCGTGACCGACGTTGCCAATAGTCACTCAGGTAGCAGCTAGTTAGCTGCAAGATCCAGGTGTAAATGTCCAGAGCCTGTGGTAGAAATCGGGGAAAGGAGAGAGAATAGGTCCGGTAAGCTCTGGTCTGAGTCGCGCTGTACAAAACTGGCGATAGCTTTTCGAGCTAATGGATAGCTGAGGACAGCTAACCGTGGCTAGCTGAACTCCAACGTTAGCCAGTGAAAATGGCTAACCTCTGGCTAGCTTCTGTTGTGGAATTCAGATGAGGTAAATAATACTTTCTTTTTTAAATTGGTGAGGCGGGTTGCAGGAGAGGCTTTGAGGTTGAGGCGGGTTGCAGGAGAGGCTTTGAGGTTGAGGCGGGTTGCAGGAGCGGCTTTGAGGTTGAGGCGGGTTGCAGGAGAGGCTTTGAGGTTGAGGCGGGTTGCAGGAGAGGCTTTGAGGTTGAGGCGGGTTGCAGGAGAGGCTTTGAGGTTGAGGCGGGTTGCAGGAGAGGCTTTGAGGTTGAGGCGGGTTGCAGGAGAGGCTTTGAGGTTGAGGCGGGTTGCAGGAGAGGCTTTGAGGTTGAGGCGGCTTGCAGGAGAGGCTTTGAGGTTGAGGCGGGTTGCAGGAGAGGCTTTGAGGTTGAGGCGGGTTGCAGGAGAGGCTTTGAGGTTGAGGCGGGTTGCAGGAGAGGCTTTGAGGGTGAGGCGGGTTGCAGGAGAGGCTTTGAGGTTGAGGCGGGTTGCAGGAGAGGCTTTGAGGTTGAGGCGGGTTGCAGGAGAGGCTTTGAGGTTGAGGCGGGTTGCAGGAGAGGCTTTGAGGTTGAGGCGGGTTGCAGGAGAGCCTTTGAGGTTGAGGCGGGTTGCAGGAGAGCCTTTGAGGTTGAGGCGGGTTGCAGGAGAGGCTTTGAGGTTGAGGCGGGTTGCAGGAGAGGCTTTGAGGTTGAGGCGGGTTGCAGGAGAGGCTTTGAGGTTGAGGCGGCTTGCAGGAGAGGCTTTGAGGTTGAGGCGGGTTGCAGGAGAGGCTTTGAGGTTGAGGCGGGTTGCAGGAGAGGCTTTGAGGTTGAGGCGGGTTGCAGGAGAGGCTTTGAGGTTGAGTTTTTAGAAGAAAAAAATGTAAAAAGATAAGTGAAGAAAAATATGTAAATATATATATATACACGGGACACGACAAGAGGAGGGTAAAGGACGTCTGAACTGCTACGCCATCTTGGATAAGAACTATCTGGATTTGGGTGAAGGAGAAATGGTGGGGGCTTTAGCGGGTTGCTGTGGAGGGTGCCGGGCAGTTGACCGGGGTAGGGGTAGCCAGTTGGAAAGCATGGCCAGCCGTAGAGAGATGCTTATTGAAATTCTCAATTATAGTGGATTTATCGGTGGTAACAGTGTTTCCTAGCCTCAGAGCAGTGGGCAGCTGGGAGGAGGTGCTCTTATTCTCCATGGACTTTACAGTGTCCCAGAACTTTTTTGAGTTAGTACTACAGGATGCAAACTAGTCTTAGCTTTTCCAACTGCCTGTGCATATTTGTTCCTAACTTCCCTGAAAAGTTGCATATCACGGGGGCTATTCGATGCTAATGCAGAACGCCACAGGATGTTTTTGTGCTGGTCAAGGGCAGACAGGTCTGGAGTGAACCAAGGACTATATCTATTCCTAGTTCTACATTTATTTGAGTTGGGCATGCTTATTTAAGATGGTGAGGAAGGCACTTTTAAAGAATAGCCAGGCATCATCTACTGACGGGATGAGGTCAATGTCATTCCAGGATACACCGGCCAGGTCGATTAGAAAGACCTGCTCGCAGAAGTGTTTTAGGGAGCGTTTGACAGTGATGAGGGGTGGTCGTTTTGACCGCAGACCCGTTACGGATGCAGGCAATGAGGCAGTGATCGCTGAGATCCTGATTGAAAACAGCAGAGGTGTATTTGGAGGGTGAGTTAGTTAGGATGACATCTATGAGGGTGCCCGTGTTTATGGATTTGGGGTTGTATGTGGTAGGTTCATTGATAATTTGTGTGAGATTGAGGGCATCAAGCTTAGATTGTAGGATGGCCGGGGTGTTATTAAGCATGTCCCAGTTTAGGTCACCTAGTAGCACGAGCTCAGAAGATAGATGGGGGGCAATCAATTCACATATGGTATCGAGGGCACAGTCGGGGGCAGAGGGGAGTCTATAACAGGCAGCAAGAGGGAGGTCTATAGCAAGTGGCAACAGTGAGAGACTTGTTTCTGGAAAGGTGAAGTTTTAGAAGTAGAAGCTCGAATTGTTTAGGTAGAGACTTGGATAGTAATACAGAACTCTGCAGGCTATCTTCGCAGTAGATTGCAACACCGCCCCTTTTGGCAGTTCTATCTTGGCGGAAAATGTTATAGTTAGCAATGGAGATTTCAGGGTTTTTGGTGGTTTTCCTAAGCCAGGATTCAGACACGGCTATGACATCCGGGTTGGCAGAGCGTGCTAAAGCAGTGAGTAAAACAAACTTAGGGAGTAGGCTTCTAATGTTAACATGCATGAAACCAATGCTTTTACGGTTACAGAAGTCGACAAATGAGAGTACCTGGGGAGTGGGAGGGGAGCTAGGCACTGCAGGAGCTGGATTAACCTCTACATCACCAGAGGAACAGAGGAGAAGTAGGATAAGGGTATGGCTAAAGGCTATACGAATTGGCCGTCTAGCACGTTTGGAACAGAGAGTAAAAGGAGCAGGTTTCTGGGCATGATAACATAGATTCAAGGCATAATGTACAGACAAAAAGGTAAGGTAGGATGTGAGTACATTGGAGGTAAACCTAGGCATTGAGTAATGACAGAGCAGCACCACTGGGGAAAGTAACAGACAGAGCAGCACCACTGGGGAAAGGGATCAATCTAACAGACAGAGCAACACCACTGGGGAAAGGGATCAATCTAACAGACAGAGCAGCACCACTGGGGAGAGAGATCAATCTAACAGACAGAGCAGCACCACTGGGGAGAGAGATCAATCTAACAGACAGAGCAGCACCACTGGGGAAAGGGATTGGTCAATAGAACCCACAACCCTGGGAGAGATTCCCCTGGGTGAAACAATGTCTAGGCAAAACAGGTAGAGAATGAGGACGAGTCTGGAAGAGAAGGGGATAGGGGAGGAGGAGACGAGAAGCGGAGGAGATGAGGGGAGTGGAGTGCAGGGGAAGGGGGGAAGGACGGGAGGAGACTAGGAGAGAGGAACAGGATGGAAATGCTTCCTCAATTATCACAGTATGAAGGGTTTTAGGATGGAGAGAGAGCGAGAGACAGAGAGAGAGAGAGAAAGAAAGAGAGAGAGAGACAGAGAGAGAGAGAGAGAGAGAGAGAAAAAGAGAGAGCGAGAGAGAGAGACAGAGAGACAGAGAGACAGAGATACAGACAGAGAGACAGAGACAGAGAGAGACAGAGAGAGATAGAGAGGGAGAAAGAGAGAGAGAGAGAGAGAGAAAGAGAGGGAGAGAGAGAGAGAGAGAGAGAGACACACAGAGAGAGAGAGAGATAGACAGAGAGGGAGAGAGAGAGAGATAGAGAGGGAGAGAGAGAGACAGAGAGAAAGAGAGGGAGAGAGAGACACAGAGAGAGAGAGAGAGAGAGAGAGAGAGAGAGAGAGAGAGAGAGAGAGAGAGAGAGAGATAGACAGAGAGGGAGAGAGAGAGATAGAGAGGGAGAAAGAGAGACAGAGAGAGAGAGAGAGAGAGAGAGAGAGAGAGAGAGAGAAAGAAAGAGAGGGAGAGAGAGAGACACACACAGAGAGAGAGAGAGAGAGAGAGAGAGAGAGAGAGAGAGAAAGTGTGAGAGAGAGATCTGTTCAGTCGGGGAGGTCAGTGTACAGATCAGTAAGTGTTAGTTGGGATAACTGCTTCTGAGTGAGTCACACATCAATCACACCAAGGCCTTTACATAGAACTGACTCTAGAGAGGCTACATCCCAAACGGCATCCTATTACTCCATAGGGTTCAGGTAAAAAGTAGTGCACTATGTAGGGAATAGGGTGCCATTTGGATACAACCCAGAAACATTGACTGTGCTAGACATTGACAATGGTCTAGTGGTTGTAATTACTGCCTTTTCAAAACTGTATACCTCAATACTGTACATCAAAGTACTTAGGTGAAATCCTAGCTGGTCCAATTCAGTGGATCGGGATTATACACAAACGCTTTGCCAAATATGTCTTCAACAGTGTGTAGAAAGGTAAACCCTGTCTGCTCTGAGCATTATGGGGCTGTACCACGAGGCACCGTTGAAGATACTAATTCACCACCCACCAATAACAACAACAACACTGTAGCGACACGTTAAAAAATTAATAAATCATGAACTGTTGAAGACTCAGAGGTGTACATTATATTAAGGGAGTTTGTTCTGAGTACATTATATTAAGGGAGTTTGTTCTGAGTACATTATATTAAGGGAGTTTGTTCTGAGTATATTACATTGCGGGAGTTTGTTCTGAGTACATTATATTACGGGAGTTTGTTCTGAGTACATTATATTACGGGAGTTTGTTCTGAGTACATTATATTAAGGGAGTTTGTTCTGAGTACATTATATTAAGGGAGTTTGTTCTGAGTACATTATATTAAGGGAGTTTGTTCTGAGTACATTATGGTGTTTGTTCTGAGTACATTGTATTAAGGGAGTTCATTCTGACTACATTATATTAAGGGAGTAACATTATTGACTCCTCCTTCCTTCCCCCAGCTGACTCCTCCTCCCTTCCCCCAGCTGACTGCTCCTCCGTTCCCCCAGCTGACTCCTCCTCCCTTCCCCAGCTGACTCCTCCTCCCTTCCCCCCAGCTGACTCCTCCTCCCTTCCCCCAGCTGACTCCTCCCTTCCCCAGCTGACTCCTCCTCCCTTCCCCCAGCTGACTCCTCCTTCCTTCCCCCAGCTGACTCCTGCTCCCTTCCCCCAGCTGACTCCTCCTCCCTTCCCCCAGCTGACTCCTCCTCCCTTCCCCCAGCTGACTCCTCCTCCCTTCCCTTCTTGTTGCCTAATAATATTTTTGTCACAAGGAAGGGGTTTATTCATGGTCAAACACATTCTGTTATGCTTATTGTTTCCCATCGATCCAATATGAGTTATTAATGCTTTTCCGAAGGAGAGGAGAGAGAGAACTTGACCTTTCGGGATTGAACTGAACAATACTGTCAAATTAATAGAAATTAGAATTAAGCTATTAGTACGAGGAGACCTTGATCCTTCTACACCTGGTTCTGGCCTGCCTGTAACAGAAATAGACAAGATGTCTGATTGAGCCTAATTAAAAATGATGAAGCAGCTACTTACTCTGGTCAATGAGCATTGATTGAGGGGATTTGTTGATGTGGAGAGGAGCGTGGCCTGGGGCTGTGCTGGGCTGGGCTGGGCTGGGCTGGGCTGGGCTGGTATAAAGTCCTAAAGAAAGAGACAATAAGAAGACACAGTGGCAGAATAAATTCAACAACACCTTTGTTTCATCACAAAACCGGAGAGCAACATCTGTCCGGTGAAGTCTACAAAGCATATTGCATTTGACAAAAAGTTCCATGACCTACAGCACGGTCAATCAAGTTAATGTTTCCCACATTTTCGGAATACTAAACAACTATTGATTTAGAACGACTGAGAGTTATCTCAAAGGAAACAGGAGCTGCCTCCACTATTCCAGCACCATTTCAACAACAGGAGCTGCCTCCACTATTCCAGCAACATTCTCAACAACAGGAGCTGCTTCCACTAATCCAGCACCATTTCAACAACAGGAGCTGCCTCCACTATTCCAGCACCATGTCAACAACAGGAGCTGCCTCCACTATTCCAGCACAATGTCAACACCAGGAGCTGCCTCCACTATTCCAGCACCACTTCAACAGGAGCTGCCTCCACTATTCCAGCACCATTTCAACACCAGGAGCTGCCTCCAATTTTCCAGTACCATTTCAACACCAGGAGCTGCCTCCACTACTCCAGCACCATTTCAACACCAGGAGCTGCCTCCACTATTCCAGCACCACTTAAACTACAGGAGCTGCCTCCACTATTCCAGCACCATTTCAACACCAGGAGCTGCCTCCACTATTTCAGCACCATTTCAACACCAGGAGCTGCCTCCACTATTCCAGCACCACTTCAACAACAGGAGCTGCCTCCACTATTCCAGCACCATTTCAACAACAGGAGCTGCCTCCACTATTCCAGCACCATGTCAACAACAGGAGCTGCCTCCACTATTCCAGCACCATTTCAACAACAGGAGCTGCCTCCACTATTCCAGCACCATTTCAACTCCAGGAGCTGCCTCCACTATTCCAGCACCATTTCAACAACAGGAGCTGCCTCCACTATTCCAGCACCATGTCAACAACAGGAGCTGCCTCCACTATTCCAGCACCATTTCAACAACAGGAGCTGCCTCCACTATTCCAGCACCATTTCAACACCAGGAGCTGCCTCCACTATTCCAGCACCATGTCAACACCAGGAGCTGCCTCCACTATTGCAGCACCATTTCAACAACAGGAGCTGCCTCCACTATTCCAGCACCATGTCAACACCAGGAGCTGCCTCCACTATTCCAGGACCATGTCAACACCAGGAGCTGCCTCCACTGCCTCCACTATTCCAGCACCATTTCAACACCAGGAGCTGCCTCCACTATTCCAGCACCATTTCAACACCAGGAGCTGCCTCCACTATTCCAGCACCATTATAATTATTAAGGGAGTTCATTCTGAGTACATTATATTAAGGAGGTAACATTATTGACTCCTCCTCCCTTCCCCCAGCTGACTCCTCCTCCCTTCTTCCTAGCTGACTCCTCCTCCCTTCCCCCAGCTGACTCCTCCTCCCTCCCCGGCTGACTCCTCCTCCCTTCTTCCTAGCTCACTCCTCCTCCCTTCCCCCAGCTGACTCCTCCTCCCTTCCCTGGGCTGGGGCTGGGATGGGCTGGGCTGGGGATGGGATGGGCTGGGCTGGGCTGGGCTGGGGATGGGCTGGGCTGGGATGGGCTGGGCTGGGCTGGGCTGGGGATGGGCTGGGCTGGGCTGGGGATGGGGATGGGCTGGGCTGGGCTGGGCTGGGGATGGGCTGGGCTGGGCTGGGCTGGGCTGGGCTGGGCTGGGGATGGGCTGGGGATGGGATGGGCTGGGATGGGCTGGGGATGGGCTGGGCTGGGGCTGGGCTGGGCTGGGATGGGCTGGGCTGGGGATGGGCTGGGCTGGGGCTGGGCTGGGCTGGGGCTGGGCTGGGATGATATGGGCTGGGCTGGGCTGGGCTGGGCTGGGGATGGGATGGCTGGGGCTGGGATGGGATGGGATGGGCTGGGATGGGATGGGCTGGGATGGGCTGGGATGGGATGGGCTGGGGATGGGATGGGCTGGGATGGGATGGGCTGGGGATGGGATGGGCTGGGATGGGATGGGCTGGGCTGGGCTGGGATGGGCTGGGCTGGGGATGGGATGGGCTGGGATGGGGATGGGCTGGGCTGGGCTGGGGATGGGCTGGGCTGGGCTGGGATGGGGATGGGCTGGGCTGGGCTGGGGCTGGGGCTGGGCTGGGCTGGGCTGGGCTGGGATGGGGATGGGCTGGGCTGGGCTGGGCTGGGATGGGCTGGGCTGGGCTGGGGCTGGGCTGGGCTGGGGATGGGCTGGGGCTGGGCTGGGCTGGGCTGGGGATGGGATGGGCTGGGCTGGGATGGGCTGGGCTGGGGATGGGATGGGCTGGGATGGGATGGGATGGGCTGGGATGGGCTGGGATGGGCTGGGCTGGGATGGGCTGGGGATGGGATGGGGATGGGATGGGCTGGGATGGGCTGGGATGGGATGGGCTGGGGCTGGGATGGGATGGGCTGGGCTGGGATGGGCTGGGATGGGCTGGGATGGGCTGGGATGGGCTGGGCTGGGATGGGATGGGCTGGGATGGGATGGGCTGGGATGGGCTGGGATGGGCTGGGATGGGATGGGCTGGGATGGGCTGGGATGGGATGGGCTGGGATCGGCTGGGATGGGCTGGGATGGGATGGGCTGGGCTGGGATGGGCTGGGATGGGATGGGATGGGCTGGGCTGGGATGGGCTGGGATGGGATGGGCTGGTATAAAGGCCTAAAGACAGAGACAATAAGAAGTAACAGTGGCAGAATAAATTCAACAACACCTTTGTTTCATCACAAAACCGGAGAGCAACATCTGTCCGGTGAAGTCTACAAAGCATATTGCATTTGACAAAAAGTTACATGACCTACAGCACGGTCAATCAAGTTAATGTTTCCCACATTTTCGGAATACTAAACAACTATTGATTTAGAACGACTGAGAGTTATCTCAAAGGAAACAGGAGCTGCCTCCACTATTCCAGCACCATCTCAACAACAGGAGCTGCCTCCACTATTCCAGCACCACTTCAACAACAGGAGCTGCCTCCACTATTCCAGCACCACTTCAACAACAGGAGCTGCCTCCACTATTCCAGCACCATTTCAACAACAGGAGCTGCCTCCACTATTCCAGCACCATTTCAACAACAGGAGCTGCCTCCACTACTCCAGCACCATTTCAACAACAGGAGCTGCCTCCACTATTCCAGCACCATTTCAACAACAGGAGCTGCCTCCACTCCAGCACCACTTCAACAACAGGAGCTGCCTCCACTATTCCAGCACCATTTCAACAACAGGAGCTGCCTCCACTATTCCAGCACCATTTCAACAACAGGAGCTGCCTCCACTATTCCAGCACCATTTCAACACCAGGAGCTGCCTCCACTACTCCAGCACCATGTCAACAACAGGAGCTGCCTCCACTATTCCA